>NC_060138.1:6057574-6265379 GCF_021461385.2 Schistocerca piceifrons
GATTCCGATACTTCACTTCAGGTTTACTGTATCCCTCTGACATTCTTATTGACGAAGAATCACAGAAATTGCATCGGAATTAAATAGAAAAGGCAAAATGCCGACTTAAGTACATGTAGACTGACTCTTCCTACTGTCTCTGTTTTGAAATATTCCTGTGACCTTAGTTATAGATTCCGATGCTTCATTTCAGGTTTACTGTACACCTTGGACCCCCTTATTGACGATGAAACACAGAAAGTGCATCGGAATTAAATAGAAAAGGCACAATGCCGACTTAAGTAAATGAAGACTGACTCTTCTTACAGTCTATGTTTTGAACCATTCCTGTGACACTGGTTATAGTTTAAGATGCTTCATTTCAGGTTTACTGTATCCCTTAGATCTTCTTATTGACGATGAAACACAGATAGTGCATCGGAGTAAAATCCAAAAATGACAATGCCGACTTAAGTACATGAAGACTGACTCTTCCTACTGTCTATGTTTTCAACCATTCCTGTGACACTAGTTATAGATACCGATGCTGCACTTCAGGTTTACTGTATCCCTGCGACCTTCTTTTTGACGATGAAACACAGAAATTATCGGAATTAAATACAAAAGGCACAATGCCGACTTACGTACAAGTAGACAGACTCTTCTTACTGACTATGTTTTGAACCATTCCTGTGACACTAGTTATAGATTCCGATGCCTCACTTCAGATTTACTGTATCCCTTGGACCTTCGTATTGACGATGAAACACAGAAATTGCATCGGAATTAAATACAAAATGCACAATGCCGACTTAAGTACAAGAAGACTGACTCTTCTTACTGACTGTTTTGAACCATTCCTGTGACACTAGTTATAGATTCCGATGCTTCACTTCAAATTACTATATCCCTTGGACCTTCTTATTGACGATGAAACACAGAAATTGCATCGGAATTGAATAGAAAAGGCACAATGCCGACTTAAGTACAAGAAGACTGATTCTTCTTACTGTCTATGTTTTGAACCATTCCTGTCACGCTAGTTACTGATTCCGATACTTCAATTCAGGTTTACTGTATCCCTCTGACCTTCTTATTGACGATGCAACTCAGAAATTGAATCGGAATTAAATAGGAAAGGCACAATGCCGACTTAAGTACAAGAAGACTGACTCTTCTTACTGACTATGTTTTGAACCATTCCTGTGACGATAGTTACAGATTCCGATGCTTCACTTCAGGTTTAATGTATCCCTTGTCCCTACGTACTGACGATGATACACAGATATTGCATCGGAATTAAATACAAAAGCCACAATGCCGACTTAAGTACAAGAAGACTGACTCTTCTTACTGACTGTTTTGAACCATTCCTGTCACGCTAGTTACTGATTCCGATACTTCAATTCAGGTTTACTGTATCCCTCTGACCTTCTTACTGACGATGAAACACAGAAAGTGCATCGGAATTAAACAGAAAAGGCACAATGCCGACTTAAGTACAAGAAGACTGACTCTTCCTATTGTCTATGTTTTGAACCATTCCTGTGACACTAGTTATAGATTCCGATGCCTCACTTCAGGTTTACTGTATCCCTTGGACCTTCTTATTGACGATGAAACACAGAAATTGCATCGGAATTAAATACAAAAGCCACAATGCCGACTTAAGTACAAGAAGACTGACTCTTCTTACTGACTATGCTTTGAACCATTCCTGTGACTCTAGTTATAGATTCCGATGCTTCACTTCAGGTTTACTGTATCCCTTGGACCTTCTTATTGACGATGAAACACAGATATTGCATCGGAATTAAATACAAAAGGCACAATGCCGACGTAAGTACTAGAAGACTGACTCTTCTTACTGACTATGCTTTGAACTATTCCTGTGACACTAGTTAGAGATTCCGATGCTTCACTTCAGGTTTACTATTTTCCTCTGACGTTATTATGACGATGAAACACAGTAATTGCATCGGAATTAAAATGAAAAGGGCACAATGCCGACGTAAGTACAAGAAGACTGACTCTTCATACTGTCTATGATTTGAACCGTTCCTGTGACACTAAATATAGATTCCGATGCTTCACTTCGGGTTTACTGTATCCTTTGGACCTTCTTATTGACGATGAAAAACAGAAATTGCATCGGAATTAAATACAAAAGCTACAAAGCCGACATAAGTACAAGAAAACTGACTCTTCTTACTGACTATGTTTTGAACCATTCCTGTGACACTAGTTATAGATTCCGATGCTTCACTTGAGGTTTACTGTATACCTCTGACCTTCTTATTGAAGATGAAACACAGATAGTGCATCAGAGTTAAATACAAAACGCACAATGCCGACTTAAGTACAAGAATACTGACACTTCCTACTGTCTATGATTTGAAACATTCCTGTGACACTAGTTATAGATTTCGATGCTTCACTTCTGGATTACTGTATCCCTCTGACCGTCTTTTTGACGATGAAACACATAAATTGGATCGGAATTAAATACAAAAGGCACAATGCCGACTTAAGTACATGAAGACTGACTCTTCTTACTGTCTATGTTTTGAACCATTCCTGTGACACTAGTTATAGATTCCGATGCTTCACTTCAGATTTACTGTATTCCTTGGACCTTCGTATTGACGATGAAACACAGAAATTGGATCGGAAATAAATAAAAATGCAAAATGCCGACTTAAGTACAAGAAGACTGACTCTTCTTACTGACTGTTTTGAACCATTCCGGTGACACTAGTTATGGATTCCGATGCTTCACTTCAGGTTTACTGTATCCATATGACCTTCTTATTGACGATGAAACACAGAAATTGCATCGGAATTAAATAGAAAAGGCACAATGCTTACTTAAGTACAAGAAGACTGACCCTTCTTACTGTCTATGATTTGAACCATTCCTGTGACACTAGTTATAGATTCCGATGCTTCACTTCAGGTTTACTGTATCCCTCTGACCTTCTTATTGACGATGAAACACAGAAATTGCATCGGAATTAAATAGAAAAGGCACAATGCCGACTTAAGTACAAGAAGACTGACTCTTCTTACTGACAATGTTTTGAACCATTCCTGCGACGCTAGTTACAGATTCCGATGCTTCACATCAGGTTTACTGTATCCCTCGGACCTTCTTATTGACGATGAAACACAGATGTTGCATCGGAATTAAATACAAAAGGCACAATGCAGATGTCAGTACAAGAAGACTGACTCTTCTTACTGACTATGTTTTGAACCATTCCTGTGACACTAGTTATAGATTCCGATGCTTCACTTCAGGTATACTGTATCCCTCTGACCTTCTTATTGACGATGAAACACAGAAATTGCATCGGAATTAAATACAAAATGCACAATGCCTACTTAAGTACATGTAGACTAACTCTTCCTACTGCCTATGTTTTGAAACATTCCTGTGACACTAGTTATAGATTCCGATGCTTCATTTCAGATTTACTGTATCCCTTGGACCTTCTTATTGACGATGAAACACAGAAATTGCATCGGAATTAAATATAAAAGGCACAATGCCGACTTAAGTACAAGAAGACTGACCTTTCTTACTGTAAATGCTTAGAACCATTCCTGTGAGACAAGTTATAGATTCCGATGCTTCCCTTCAGGTTTACTGTATCACTTGGACCTTCTTATTGACGATGAAACACAGAAATTGCATCGGAATTAAATACAAAAGGCACAATGCCGACTTAAGTACAAGAAGACTGACTATTCTTACCGACTGTTTTGAACCATTAATGTGACACTAGTTATAGGTTCCGGTGCTTCACTTCAGGTTTACTGTATCCCTCTGACCTTCTTATTGACGATGAAGCACAGAAATTGCATCGGAATTAAAAACAAATGGCACAATGCCGACTTAAGTACAAGAAGACTGACTCTCCTTACTGTCTATGTTTTGAACCATTCCTGTGACACTAGTTATAGATTCCGATGCTTCACTTCAGGTTTACTGTGTCCCTTGGACGTACTTATTGACGATGAAACACAGAAATTGCATCGGAATTAATTAGAAAAGGGACAATGCCGACTTAAGTACAAGAAGACTGACTCTTCTTTCTGACTCTGGTTTGAACCATTCCTGTGATGCTAGTTACAGATTCCGATGCTTCACTTCAGGTTTACTACTTCCCTTGGACCTTCTTATTGACGATGAAGCACAGTAATTGCATCGGAATTAAATTGAAAAGGGCACAATGCCGACTTAAGTACAAGAAGACTGACTCTTCTTACTGACTATGATTTGAACCATTCGTGTGACACTAGTAATAGATTCCGATGTTTCACTTCAGGTTTACTGTATACCTCTGACCTTCTTATTGAAGATGAAACACAGATAGTGCATCAGAGTTAAATACAAAACGCACAATGCCGACTTAAGTACAAGAATACTGACTCTTCCTACTGTCTATGATTTGAAACATTCCTGTGACACTAGTTATAGATTTCGATGCTTCACTTCTGGATTACTGTAACCCTCTGACCGTCTTTTTGACGATGAAACACAGAAATTGGATCGGAATTAAATACAAAAGGCACAATGCCGACTTAAGTACATGAAGACTGACTCTTCTTACTGTCTATGTTTTGAACCATTCCTGTGGCACTAGTTATAGATTCCGATGCTTCACTTCAGATTTACTGTATTCCTTGGACATTCGTATTGACGATGAAACACAGAAATTGGATCGGAATTAAATAAAAATGCACAATGCCGACTTAAGTACAAGAAGACTGACTCTTCTTACTGACTGTTTTGAACCATTCCGGTGACACTAGTTATGGATTCCGATGCTTTACTTCAGGTTTACTGTATCCATATGACCTTCTTATTGACGATGAAACACAGAAATTGCATCGGAATTAAATAGAAAAGGCACAATGCTTACTTAAGTACAAGAAGACTGACCCTTCTTACTGTCTATGATTTGAACCATTCCTGTGACACTAGTTATAGATTCCGATGCTTCACTTCAGGTTTACTGTATCCCTCTGACCTTCTTATTGACGATGAAACACAGAAATTGCATCGGAATTAAATAGAAAAGGCACAATGCCGACTTAAGTACAAGAAGACAGACTCTTCTTACTGACAATGTTTTGAACCATTCCTGCGACGCTAGTTACAGATTCCGATGCTTCACATCAGGTTTACTGTATCCCTCGGACCTTCTTATTGACGATGAAACACAGATGTTGCATCGGAATTAAATACAAAAGGCACAATGCCGATGTAAGTACAAGAAGACTGACTCTTCTTACTGACGATGTTTTGAACCATTCCTGTGACACTAGTTAGATCTTCCGATGCTTCACTTCAGGTTTACTGTATCCCTCTGACCTTCTTATTGACGATGAAACACAGAAATTGCATCGGAATTAAATACAAAAGGCACAATGCCGACTTAACTACAAGAAAACTGACTCTTCTTACTGACTATGTTTTGAACCATTCCTGTGACACTAGTTATAGATTCCGATGCTTCACTTCAGGTATACTGTATCCCTCTGACCTTCTTATTGACGATGAAACACAGAAATTGCATCGGAATTAAATACAAAATGCACAATGCCGACTTAAGTACATGTAGACTAACTCTTCCTACTGCCTATGGTTTGAAACATTCCTGTGACACTGGTTATAGATTCCGATGCTTCATTTCAGATTTACTGTATCCCTTGGACCTTCTTATTGACAATGAAACACAGAAATTTCATCGGAATTAAATATAAAAGGCACAATGCCGACTTAAGTACAAGAAGACTGACCTTTCTTACTGTAAATGCTTAGAACCATTCCTGTGACACAAGTTATAGATTCCGATGCTTCCCTTCAGGTTTACTGTATCACTTGGACCTTCTTATTGACGATGAAACACAGAAATTGCATCGGAATTAAATACAAAAGGCACAATGCCGACTTAAGTACAAGAAGACTGACTATTCTTACCGACTGTTTTGAACCATTAATGTGACACTAGTTATAGATTCCGGTGCTTCACTTCAGGTTTACTGTATCCCTCTGACCTTCTTATTGACGATGAAGCACAGAAATTGCATCGGAATTAAACACAAATGGCACAATGCCGACTTAAGTACAAGAAGACTGACTCTCCTTACTGTCTATGTTTTGAACCATTCCTGTGACACTAGTTATAGATTCCGATGCTTCACTTCAGGTTTACTGTATCCCTTGGACGTACTTATTGACGATGAGACACAGAAATTGCATCGGAATTAATTAGAAAAGGGACAATGCCGACTTAAGTACAAGAAGACTGACTCTTCTTTCTGACTATGTTTTGAACCATTCCTGTGATGCTAGTTACAGATTCCGATGCTTCACTTCAGGTTTACTACTTCCCTTGGGCCTTCTTATTGACGATGAAGCACAGTAATTGCATCGGAATTAAATTGAAAAGGGCACAATGCCGACTTAAGTACAAGAAGACTGACTCTTCTTAATGACTATGATTTGAACCATTCGTGTGACACTAGTTATAGATTCCGATGCTTCACTTCAGGTTTACTGTATACCTCTGACCTTCTTATTGAAGATGAAACACAGATAGTGCATCAGAGTTAAATACAAAACGCACAATGCCGACTTAAGTACAAGAATACTGACTCTTCCTACTGTCTATGATTTAAAACATTCCTGTGACACTAGTTATAGATTTCGATGCTTCACTTCTGGATTACTGTATCCCTCTGACCGTCTTTTTGACGATGAAACACAGAAATTGGATCGGAATTAAATACAAAAGGCACAATGCCGACTTAAGTACATGAAGACTGACTCTTCTTACTGTCTATGTTTTGAACCATTCCTGTGACACTAGTTATAGATTCCGATGCTTCACTTCAGATTTACTGTATTCCTTGGACATTCGTATTGACGATGAAACACAGAAATTGGATCGGAATTAAATAAAAATGCACAATGCCGACTTAAGTACAAGAAGACTGACTCTTCTTACTGACTGTTTTGAACCATTCCGGTGACACTAGTTATAGATTCCGATGCTTCACTTCAGGTTTACTGTATCCATATGACCTTCTTATTGACGATGAAACACAGAAATTGCATCGGAATTAAATAGAAAAGGCACAATGCTTACTTAAGTACAAGAAGACTGACCCTTCTTACTGTCTATGATTTGAACCATTCCTGTGACACTAGTTATAGATTCCGATGCTTCACTTCAGGTTTACTGCATCCCTCTGACCTTCTTATTGACGATGAAACACAGAAATTGCATCGGAATTAAATAGAAAAGGCACAATGCCGACTTAAGTACAAGAAGACAGACTCTTCTTACTGACAATGTTTTGAACCATTCCTGCGACGCTAGTTACAGATTCCGATGCTTCACATCAGGTTTACTGTATCCCTCGGACCTTCTTATTGACGATGAAACACAGATGTTGCATCGGAATTAAATACAAAAGGCACAATGCCGATGTAAGTACAAGAAGACTGACTCTTCTTACTGACGATGTTTTGAACCATTCCTGTGACACTAGTTAGAGCTTCCGATGCTTCACTTCAGGTTTACTGTATCCCTCTGACCTTCTTATTGACGATGAAACACAGAAATTGCATCGGAATTAAATACAAAAGGCACAATGCCGACTTAACTACAAGAAAACTGACTCTTCTTGCTGACTATGTTTTGAACCATTCCTGTGACACTAGTTATAGATTCCGATGCTTCACTTCAGGTATACTGTATCCCTCTGACCTTCTTATTGACGATGAAACACAGAAATTGCATCGGAATTAAATACAAAATGCACAATGCCGACTTAAGTACATGTAGACTAACTCTTCCTACTGCCTATGTTTTGAAACATTCCTGTGACACTAGTTATAGATTCCGATGCTTCATTTCAGATTTACTGTATCCCTTGGACCTTCTTATTGACGATGAAACACAGAAATTTCATCGGAATTAAATATAAAAGGCACAATGCCGACTTAAGTACAAGAAGACTGATCTTTCTTACTGTAAATGCTTAGAACCATTCCTGTGACACAAGTTATAGATTCCGATGCTTCCCTTCAGGTTTACTGTATCACTTGGACCTTCTTATTGACGATGAAACACAGAAATTGCATCGGAATTAAATACAAAAGGCACAATGCCGACTTAAGTACAAGAAGACTGACTATTCTTACCGACTGTTTTGAACCATTAATGTGACACTAGTTATAGATTCCGGTGCTTCGCTTCAGGTTTACTGTATCCCTCTGACCTTCTTATTGACGATGAAGCACAGAAATTGCATCGGAATTAAACACAAATGGCACAATGCCGACTTAAGTACAAGAAGACTGACTCTCCTTACTGTCTATGTTTTGAACCATTCCTGTGACACTAGTTATAGATTCCGATGCTTCACTTCAGGTTTACTGTATCCCTTGGACGTACTTATTGTCGATGAAACACAGAAATTGCATCGGAATTAATTAGAAAAGGGACAATGCCGACTTAAGTACAAGAAGACTGACTCTTCTTTCTGACTATGTTTTGAACCATTCCTGTGATGCTAGTTACAGATTCCGATGCTTCACTTCAGGTTTACTACTTCCCTTGGACCTTCTTATTGACGATGAAGCACAGTAATTGCATCGGAATTAAATTGAAAAGGGCACAATGCCGACTTAAGTACAAGAAGACTGACTCTTCTTACTGACTATGATTTGAACCATTCGTGTGACACTAGTTATAGATTCCGATGCTTCACTTCAGGTTTACGGTATCCCACTGACCTTCTTATTGACGATGAAACACAGAAATTGCATCGATATTAAATGCAAAAGGCACAATGCCGACTTAAGTACATGTAGACAGACTCTTCCTACTGTCTATGCTTTGAAACATTCCTATGACCTTAGTTATAGATTCCGATGCTTCATTTCAGGTTTACTGTATCCCTTGGACCTTCTTATTGACGATGAAACACAGAAAGTGCATAGGAATTAAATAGAAAAGGCACAATGCCGAATTAAGTACAAGAAGACTGCCTCTTCTTACTGTCTATTTTTTGAAACATTCCTGTGACACAAGTTATAGATTCCGATGGTTCACTTCAGATTTACTGTATCCCTTGGACATTCTTATTGACAATGAAACACAGAATTTGCATCGCAATTAAATACAAAATGCACAATGCCGACTTATGTACAAGAAGACTGACTCTTCTTACTGACTGTATTGAACCATTCCTGTGACACTAGTTATAGATTCCGATGCTTCACTTCAGTTTTACTGTATCCCTCTGACCTTCGTATTGACCATGAAACACAGAAATTGCATCGGAATTAAATAGAAAAGGACAATGCCGACTTCAGTACAAGAGGACTGACTCTTCTTACTGTCTATGATTTGAACCATTCCTGTGACACTAGTTATAGATTCCGATGCTTCACTTCAGGTTTACTGTATTCCTTGGACATTCTTATCGACGATGAAACACAGAAATTGCATCGGAATTAAATAGAAAAGGGACAATGCCGACTTAAGTTCAAGAAGACTGACTCTTCTTACTGTCTATGCTTTGAACCATTCCTGTGACGCTAGTTACAGATTCCGATGCTTCACTTCATGTTTACTGTATCCCTCTGACCATCTTCATGACGATGAAACACAGAAATTGCATCGGAATTAAATAGAAAAGGCACAATGCCGACTTAAGTACAAGAAGACTGACTCTTCCTACTGTCTATGTTTTGAACCATTCCTGTGACACTAGTTATAGATTCCGATGCTTCACTTCAGGTTTACTGTATCCCATGGGCGTTCTTATTGACGATGAAACACAAAAATTGCATCGGAATTAAATAGAAAAAGCACAATGCCGACTTAAGTACAAGAAGACTGACTCTTCTTACTGACTGTTTTGAACTTTCCTGTGACACTAGTTACAGATTCCGATACTTCACTTCAGGTTTACTGTATCCCTCTGACATTCTTATTGACGATGAAACACAGAAATTGCATCGGAATTAAATAGAAAATGCAAAATGCCGACTTAAGTACATGTAGACTGACTCTTCCTACTGTCTCTGTTTTGAAATATTCCTGTGACCTTAGTTATAGATTCCGATGCTTCACTTCAGGTTTACTGTATCCATCTGACTTTCTTACTGACGATGAAACACAGAAAGTGCATCGGAATTAAATAGAAAAGGCACAATGCCGACTTAAGTAAATGAAGACTGACTCTTCTTACAGTCTATGTTTTGAACCATTCCTGTGACACTAGTTATAGATTCCGATGCTTCACTTCAGGTTTACTGTATCCCTTGGACCTTCTTATTGACGATGAAACGCAGATATTGCATCGGAATTAAATACAAAATGCACAATGCCGACTTAAGTACAAGAAGACTGACTCTTCTTACTGACTATGTTTTGAACCATTCCTGTGACACTAGTTCTAGATTTCGATGCTTCACTTCTGGATTACTGTATCCCTCTGACCGTCTTTTTGACGATGAAACACAGAAATTGGTTCGGAATTAAATACAAAAGGCACAATGCCGACTTAAGTACATGAAGACTGACTCTTCTTACTGTCTATGTTTTGAACCATTCCTGTGACACTAGTTATAGATTCCGATGCTTCACTTCAGATTTACTGTATTCCTTGGACCTTCGTATTGACGATGAAACACAGAAATTGGATCGGAATTAAATAAAAATGCACAATGCCGACTTAAGTACAAGAAGACTGACTCTTCTTACTGACTGTTTTGAATCATTCCTGTGACACTAGTTATAGATTCTGATGCTTCACTTCAGGTTTACTGTATCCATATGACCTTCTTATTGACGATGAAACACAGAAATTGCATCGGAATTAAATAGAAAAGGCACAATGCTTACTTAAGTACAAGAAGACTGACCCTTCTTACTGTCTATGATTTGAACCATTCCTGTGACACTAGTTATAGATTCCGATGCTTCACTTCAGGTTTACTGTATCCCTCTGACCTTCTTATTGACGATGAAACACAGAAATTGCATCGGAATTAAATAGAAAAGGCACAATGCCGACTTAAGTACAAGAAGACTGACTCTTCTTACTGACAATGTTTTGAACCATTCCTGCGACGCTAGTTACAGATTCCGATGCTTCACATGAGGTTTACTGTATCCCTCGGACCTTCTTATTGACGATGAAACACAGATGTTGCATCGGAATTAAATACAAAAGGCACAATGCCGATGTAAGTACAAGAAGACTGACTCTTCTTACTGACGATGCTTTGAACCATTCCTGTGACACTAGTTAGAGCTTCCGATGCTTCACTTCAGGTTTACTGTATCCCTCTGACCTTCTTATTGACGATGAAACACAGTAATTGCATCGGAATTAAATTGTAAAGGGCATAATGCCGACTTCAGTACAAGAAGTCCGATTCTTCTTACTGTCTATGGATTGAACCATTCCTGTGACACTAGTTATAGATTTCGATGCTTCACTTCAGGTTTACTGTATCCCTTGGACCTTCTTATTGACGATGAAACACAGAAATTGCATCGGAATTAAATACAAAATGCACAATGCCGACGTAAGTACAAGAAGACTGACTCTTCTTATTCACTATGCTTTGAACCATTCATGTGACACAAGTTATAGATTCCGATGCTTCCCTTCAGGTTTACTGTATCACTTGGACCTTCTTATTGACGATGAAACACAGAAATTGCATCGGAATTAAATACAAAAGGCACAATGCCGACTTAAGTACAAGAAGACTGACTATTCTTACCGACTGTTTTGAACCATTAATGTGCCACTAGCTATAGATTCCGGTGCTTCACTTCAGGTTTACTGTATCCCTCTGACCTTCTTATTGACGATGAAGCACAGAAATTGCATCGGAATTAAACACAAATGGCACAATGCCGACTTAAGTACAAGAAGACTGACTCTCCTTACTGTCTATGTTTTGAACCATTCCTGTGACACTAGTTATAGATTCCGATGCTTCACTTCAGGTTTACTGTATCCCTTGGACGTACTTATTGACGATGAAACACAGAAATTGCATCGGAATTAATTAGAAAAGGGACAATGCCGACTTAAGTACAAGAAGACTGACTCTTCTTTCTGACTATGTTTTGAACCATTCCTGTGACGCTAGTTACATATTCCGATGCTTCACTTCAGGTTTACTACTTCCGTTGGACCTTCTTATTGACGATGAAGCACAGTAATTGCATCGGAATTAAATTGAAAAGGGCACAATGCCGACTTAAGTACAAGAAGACTGACTCTTCTTACTGACTATGATTTGAACCATTCGTGTGACACTAGTTATAGATTCCGATGCTTCACTTCAGGTTTACGGTATCCCACTGACCTTCTTATTGACGATGAAACACAGAAATTGCATCGGAATTAAATAGAAAAGGCACAATGCTTACTTAAGTACAAGAAGACTGACCCTTCTTACTGTCTATGATTTGAACCATTCCTGTGACACTAGTTATAGATTCCGATGCTTCACTTCAGGTTTACTGCATCCCTCTGACCTTCTTATTGACGATGAAACACAGAAATTGCATCGGAATTAAATAGAAAAGGCACAATGCCGACTTAAGTACAAGAAGACAGACTCTTCTTACTGACAATGTTTTGAACCATTCCTGCGACGCTAGTTACAGATTCCGATGCTTCACATCAGGTTTACTGTATCCCTCGGACCTTCTTATTGACGATGAAACACAGATGTTGCATCGGAATTAAATACAAAAGGCACAATGCCGATGTAAGTACAAGAAGACTGACTCTTCTTACTGACGATGTTTTGAACCATTCCTGTGACACTAGTTAGAGCTTCCGATGCTTCACTTCAGGTTTACTGTATCCCTCTGACCTTCTTATTGACGATGAAACACAGAAATTGCATCGGAATTAAATACAAAAGGCACAATGCCGACTTAACTACAAGAAAACTGACTCTTCTTGCTGACTATGTTTTGAACCATTCCTGTGACACTAGTTATAGATTCCGATGCTTCACTTCAGGTATACTGTATCCCTCTGACCTTCTTATTGACGATGAAACACAGAAATTGCATCGGAATTAAATACAAAATGCACAATGCCGACTTAAGTACATGTAGACTAACTCTTCCTACTGCCTATGTTTTGAAACATTCCTGTGACACTAGTTATAGATTCCGATGCTTCATTTCAGATTTACTGTATCCCTTGGACCTTCTTATTGACGATGAAACACAGAAATTTCATCGGAATTAAATATAAAAGGCACAATGCCGACTTAAGTACAAGAAGACTGATCTTTCTTACTGTAAATGCTTAGAACCATTCCTGTGACACAAGTTATAGATTCCGATGCTTCCCTTCAGGTTTACTGTATCACTTGGACCTTCTTATTGACGATGAAACACAGAAATTGCATCGGAATTAAATACAAAAGGCACAATGCCGACTTAAGTACAAGAAGACTGACTATTCTTACCGACTGTTTTGAACCATTAATGTGACACTAGTTATAGATTCCGGTGCTTCACTTCAGGTTTACTGTATCCCTCTGACCTTCTTATTGACGATGAAGCACAGAAATTGCATCGGAATTAAACACAAATGGCACAATGCCGACTTAAGTACAAGAAGACTGACTCTCCTTACTGTCTATGTTTTGAACCATTCCTGTGACACTAGTTATAGATTCCGATGCTTCACTTCAGGTTTACTGTATCCCTTGGACGTACTTATTGACGATGAAACACAGAAATTGCATCGGAATTAATTAGAAAAGGGACATTGCCGACTTAAGTACAAGAAGACTGACTCTTCTTTCTGACTATGTTTTGAACCATTCCTGTGATGCTAGTTACAGATTCCGATGCTTCACTTCAGGTTTACTACTTCCCTTGGACCTTCTTATTGACGATGAAGCACAGTAATTGCATCGGAATTAAATTGAAAAGGGCACAATGCCGACTTAAGTACAAGAAGACTGACTCTTCTTACTGACTATGATTTGAACCATTCGTGTGACACTAGTTATAGATTCCGATGCTTCACTTCAGGTTTACGATATCCCACTGACCTTCTTATTGACGATGAAACACAGAAATTGCATCGATATTAAATGCAAAAGGCACAATGCCGACTTAAGTACATGTAGACAGACTCTTCCTACTGTCTATGCTTTGAAACATTCCTATGACCTTAGTTATAGATTCCGATGCTTCATTTCAGGTTTACTGTATCCCTTGGACCTTCTTATTGACGATGAAACACAGAAAGTGCATAGGAATTAAATAGAAAAGGCACAATGCCGAATTAAGTACAAGAAGACTGCCTCTTCTTACTGTCTATTTTTTGAAACATTCCTGTGACACAAGTTATAGATTCCGATGGTTCACTTCAGATTTACTGTATCCCTTGGACATTCTTATTGACAATGAAACACAGAATTTGCATCGCAATTAAATACAAAATGCACAATGCCGACTTATGTACAAGAAGACTGACTCTTCTTACTGACTGTATTGAACCATTCCTGTGACACTAGTTATAGATTCCGATGCTTCACTTCAGGTTTACTGTATCCCTCTGACCTTCGTATTGACCATGAAACACAGAAATTGCATCGGAATTAAATAGAAAAGGACAATGCCGACTTCAGTACAAGAGGACTGACTCTTCTTACTGTCTATGATTTGAACCATTCCTGTGACACTAGTTATAGATTCCGATGCTTCACTTCAGGTTTACTGTATTCCTTGGACATTCTTATCGACGATGAAACACAGAAATTGCATCGGAATTAAATAGAAAAGGGACAATGCCGACTTAAGTTCAAGAAGACTGACTCTTCTTACTGTCTATGCTTTGAACCATTCCTGTGACGCTAGTTACAGATTCCGATGCTTCACTTCATGTTTACTGTATCCCTCTGACCATCTTCATGACGATGAAACACAGAAATTGCATCGGAATTAAATAGAAAAGGCACAATGCCGACTTAAGTACAAGAAGACTGACTCTTCCTACTGTCTATGTTTTGAACCATTCCTGTGACACTAGTTATAGATTCCGATGCTTCACTTCAGGTTTACTGTATCCCATGGGCGTTCTTATTGACGATGAAACACAAAAATTGCATCGGAATTAAATAGAAAAAGCACAATGCCGACTTAAGTACAAGAAGACTGACTCTTCTTACTGACTGTTTTGAACTTTCCTGTGACACTAGTTACAGATTCCGATACTTCACTTCAGGTTTACTGTATCCCTCTGACATTCTTATTGACGATGAAACACAGAAATT
Organism: Schistocerca piceifrons; assembly: GCF_021461385.2. Lineage (NCBI taxonomy): Eukaryota > Metazoa > Arthropoda > Insecta > Orthoptera > Acrididae > Schistocerca > Schistocerca piceifrons. The sequence goes on from NC_060138.1 coordinate 6,072,918, forward strand.
GCATCGGAATTAAATAGAAAATGCAAAATGCCGACTTAAGTACATGTAGACTGACTCTTCCTACTGTCTCTGTTTTGAAATATTCCTGTGACCTTAGTTATAGATTCCGATGCTTCACTTCAGGTTTACTGTATCCATCTGACTTTCTTACTGACGATGAAACACAGAAAGTGCATCGGAATTAAATAGAAAAGGCACAATGCCGACTTAAGTAAATGAAGACTGACTCTTCTTACAGTCTATGTTTTGAACCATTCCTGTGACACTAGTTATAGATTCCGATGCTTCACTTCAGGTTTACTGTATCCCTTGGACCTTCTTATTGACGATGAAACGCAGATATTGCATCGGAATTAAATACAAAATGCACAATGCCGACTTAAGTACAAGAAGACTGACTCTTCTTACTGACTATGTTTTGAACCATTCCTGTGACACTAGTTCTAGATTTCGATGCTTCACTTCTGGATTACTGTATCCCTCTGACCGTCTTTTTGACGATGAAACACAGAAATTGGTTCGGAATTAAATACAAAAGGCACAATGCCGACTTAAGTACATGAAGACTGACTCTTCTTACTGTCTATGTTTTGAACCATTCCTGTGACACTAGTTATAGATTCCGATGCTTCACTTCAGATTTACTGTATTCCTTGGACCTTCGTATTGACGATGAAACACAGAAATTGGATCGGAATTAAATAAAAATGCACAATGCCGACTTAAGTACAAGAAGACTGACTCTTCTTACTGACTGTTTTGAATCATTCCTGTGACACTAGTTATAGATTCTGATGCTTCACTTCAGGTTTACTGTATCCATATGACCTTCTTATTGACGATGAAACACAGAAATTGCATCGGAATTAAATAGAAAAGGCACAATGCTTACTTAAGTACAAGAAGACTGACCCTTCTTACTGTCTATGATTTGAACCATTCCTGTGACACTAGTTATAGATTACGATGCTTCACTTCAGGTTTACTGTATCCCTCTGACCTTCTTATTGACGATGAAACACAGAAATTGCATCGGAATTAAATAGAAAAGGCACAATGCCGACTTAAGTACAAGAAGACTGACTGTTCTTACTGACAATGTTTTGAACCATTCCTGCGACGCTAGTTACAGATTCCGATGCTTCACATCAGGTTTACTGTATCCCTCGGACCTTCTTATTGACGATGAAACACAGATGTTGCATCGGAATTAAATACAAAAGGCACAATGCCGATGTAAGTACAAGAAGACTGACTCTTCTTACTGACGATGCTTTGAACCATTCCTGTGACACTAGTTAGAGCTTCCGATGCTTCACTTCAGGTTTACTGTATCCCTCTGACCTTCTTATTGACGATGAAACACAGTAATTGCATCGGAATTAAATTGTAAAGGGCATAATGCCGACTTCAGTACAAGAAGTCCGATTCTTCTTACTGTCTATGGATTGAACCATTCCTGTGACACTAGTTATAGATTTCGATGCTTCACTTCAGGTTTACTGTATCCCTTGGACCTTCTTATTGACGATGAAACACAGAAATTGCATCGGAATTAAATACAAAATGCACAATGCCGACGTAAGTACAAGAAGACTGACTCTTCTTATTCACTATGCTTTGAACCATTCCTGTGACACAAGTTATAGATTCCGATGCTTCCCTTCAGGTTTACTGTATCACTTGGACCTTCTTATTGACGATGAAACACAGAAATTGCATCGGAATTAAATACAAAAGGCACAATGCCGACTTAAGTACAAGAAGACTGACTATTCTTACCGACTGTTTTGAACCATTAATGTGACACTAGTTATAGATTCCGGTGCTTCACTTCAGGTTTACTGTATCCCTCTGACCTTCTTATTGACGATGAAGCACAGAAATTGCATCGGAATTAAACACAAATGGCACAATGCCGACTTAAGTACAAGAAGACTGACTCTCCTTACTGTCTATGTTTTGAACCATTCCTGTGACACTAGTTATAGATTCCGATGTTTCACTTCAGGTTTACTGTATCCCTTGGACGTACTTATTGACGATGAAACACAGAAATTGCATCGGAATTAATTAGAAAAGGGACAATGCCGACTTAAGTACAAGAAGACTGACTCTTCTTTCTGACTATGTTTTGAACCATTCCTGTGACGCTAGTTACATATTCCGATGCTTCACTTCAGGTTTACTACTTCCGTTGGACCTTCTTATTGACGATGAAGCACAGTAATTGCATCGGAATTAAATTGAAAAGGGCACAATGCCGACTTAAGTACAAGAAGACTGACTCTTCTTACTGACTATGATTTGAACCATTCGTGTGACACTAGTTATAGATTCCGATGCTTCACTTCAGGTTTACGGTATCCCACTGACCTTCTTATTGACGATGAAACACAGAAATTGCATCGGTATTAAATGCAAAAGGCACAATGCCGACTTAAGTACATGTAGACAGACTCTTCCTACTGTCTATGCTTTGAAACATTCCTATGACCTTAGTTATAGATTCCGATGCTTCATTTCAGGTTTACTGTATCTCTTGGACCTTCTTATTGACGATGAAACACAGAAAGTGCATAGGAATTAAATAGAAAAGGCACAATGCCGAATTAAGTACAAGAAGACTGGCTCTTCTTACTGTCAATTTTTGGAACCATTCCTGTGACACAAGTTATAGATTCCGATGGTTCACTTCAGATTTACTGTATCCCTTGGACATTCTTATTGACAATGAAACACAGAATTTGCATCGCAATTAAATACAAAATGCACAATGCCGACTTATGTACAAGAAGACTGACTCTTCTTACTGACTGTATTGAACCATTCCTGTGACACTAGTTATAGATTCCGATGCTTCACTTCAGGTTTACTGTATCCCTCTGACCTTCGTATTGACCATGAAACACAGAAATTGCATCGGAATTAAATAGAAAAGGACAATGCCGACTTCAGTACAAGATGACTGACTCTTCTTACTGTCTATGATTTGAACCATTCCTGTGACACTAGTTATAGATTCCGATGCTTCACTTCAGGTTTTCTGTATTCCTTGGACATTCTTATTGACGATGAAACACAGAAATTGCATCGGAAATAAATAGAAAAGGGACAATGCCGACTTAAGTTCAAGAAGACTGACTCTTCTTACTGTCTATGCTTTGAACCATTCCTGTGACGCTAGTTACAGATTCCGATGCTTCACTTCATGTTTACTGTATCCCTCTGACCATCTTCATGACGATGAAACACAGAAATTGCATCGGAATTAAATAGAAAAGGCACAATGCCGACTTAAGTACAAGAAGACTGACTCTTCCTACTGTCTATGTTTTGAACAATTCCTGTGACACTAGTTATAGATTCCGATGCTTCACTTCAGGTTTACTGTATCCCATGGGCGTTCTTATTGACGATGAAACACAAAAATTGCATCGGAATTAAATAGAAAAAGCACAATGCCGACTTAAGTACAAGAAGACTGACTCTTCTTACTGACTGTTTTGAACTTTCCTGTGACACTAGTTACAGATTCCGGTACTTCACTTCAGGTATACTGTATCCCTCTGACATTCTTATTGACGATGAAACACAGAAATTGCATCGGAATTAAATAGAAAATGCAAAATGCCGACTTAAGTACATGTAGACTGACTCTTCCTACTGTCTCTGCTTTGAAATATTCCTGTGACTTTAGTTATAGATTCCGATGCTTCATTTCAAGTTTACTGTATCCCTTGGACCCCCTTATTGACGATGAAACACAGAAAGTGCATCGGAATTAAATAGAAAATGCACAATGTCGACTTAAGTTAATAAAGACTGACTCTTCTTACAGTCTATGTTTTGAACCATTCCTGTGACACTAGTTATAGATTCCGATGCTTCACTTCAGGTTTACTGCATCCCTTGGACCTTCTTATTGACGATGAAACGCAGATATTGCATCGGAATTAATTAAAAAATGCACAATGCCGACTTAAGTACAAGAAGACTGACTCTTCTTACTGACTGTTTTGAACCATTCCTGTGACACTAGTTATAGATTCCGATGCTTCACTTCATGTTTACTATATCCCTTGGACCTTCTTATTGACGATGAAACACAGAAATTGCATCGGAAATGAATAGAAAAGGCACAATGCCGACTTAAGTACAAGAAGACTGATTCTTCTTACTGTCTATGTTTTGAACCATTTCTGTCACGCTAGTTACAGATTCCGATACTTCAATTCAGGTTTACTGTATCCCTCTGACCTTCTTATTGACGATGCAACTCAGAAATTGAATCGGAATTAAATAGGAAAGGCACAATGCCGACTAAAGTACAAGAAGACTGACTCTTCTTACTGACTATGTTTTGAACCATTCCTGTGACGATAGTTACAGATTCCGATGCTTCACTTCAGGTTTAATGTATCCCTTGTCCCTACGTACTGACGATGATACACAGATATTGCATCGGAATTAAATACAAAGGGCACAATGCCGACGTAAGTACAAGAAGACTGACTCTTCTTACTGACTATGTTTTGAAACGTTCCTGAGACACTAGTTAGAGATTCCGATGCTTCACTTCAGGTTTACTGTATCCATCTGACCTTCTTACTGACGATGAAACACAGAAAGTGCATCGGAATTAAACAGAAAAGGCACAATGCCGACTTAAGTACAAGAAGACTGACTCTTCCTATTGTCTATGTTTTGAACCATTCCTGTGACACTAGTTATAGATTCCGATGCCTCACTTCAGGTTTACTGTATCCCTTGGACCTTCTTATTGACGATGAAACACAGAAATTGCATCGGAATTAAATACAAAAGCCACAATGCCGACTTAAGTACAAGAAGACTGACTCTTCTTACTGACTATGCTTTGAACCATTCATGTGGCACTAGTTATAGATTCCGATGCTTCACATCAGGTTTACTGTATCCCTTGGACCTTCTTATTGACGATGAAACACAGATATTGCATCGGAATTAAATACAAAAGGCACAATGCCGACGTAAGTACTAGAAGACTGACTCTTCTTACTGACTATGCTTTGAACTATTCCTGTGACACTAGTTAGAGATTCCGATGCTTCACTTCAGGTTTACTATTTTCCTCTGACGTTATTATGACGATGAAACACAGTAATTGGATCGGAATTAAAATGAAAAGGGCACAATGCCAACGTAAGTACAAGAAGACTGACTCTTCATACTGTCTATAATTTGAACCATTCCTGTGACACTAAATATAGATTCCGATGCTTCACTTCAGGTTTACTGTATCCTTTGGACCTTCTTATTGACGATGAAAAACAGAAATTGCATCGGAATTAAATACAAAAGCTACAATGCCGACTTAAGTACAAGAAGACTGACTCTTCTTACTGACTGTTTTGAATCATTCCTGTGACACTAGTTATAGATTCTGATGCTTCACTTGAGGTTTACTGTATCCATATGACCTTCTTATTGACGATGAAACACAGAAATTGCATCGGAATTAAATAGAAAAGGCACAATGCTTACTTAAGTACAAGAAGACTGACCCTTCTTACTGTCTATGATTTGAACCATTCCTGTGACACTAGTTATAGATTCCGATGCTTCACTTCAGGTTTACTGTATCCCTCTGACCTTCTTATTGACGATGAAACACAGAAATTGCATCGGAATTAAATAGAAAAGGCACAATGCCGACTTAAGTACAAGAAGACTGACTCTTCTTACTGACAATGTTTTGAACCATTCCTGCGACGCTAGTTACAGATTCCGATGCTTCACATCAGGTTTACTGTATCCCTCGGACCTTCTTATTGACGATGAAACACAGATGTTGCATCGGAATTAAATACAAAAGGCACAATGCCGATGTAAGTACAAGAAGACTGACTCTTCTTACTGACGATGCTTTGAACCATTCCTGTGACACTAGTTAGAGCTTCCGATGCTTCACTTCAGGTTTACTGTATCCCTCTGACCTTCGTATTGACGATGAAACACAGTAATTGCATCGGAATTAAATTGTAAAGGGCATAATGCCGACTTCAGTACAAGAAGTCCGATTCTTCTTACTGTCTATGGATTGAACCATTCCTGTGACACTAGTTATAGATTTCGATGCTTCACTTCAGGTTTACTGTATCCCTTGGACCTTCTTATTGACGATGAAACACAGAAATTGCATCGGAATTAAATACAAAAGGCACAATGCCGACTTAACTACAAGAAAACTGACTCTTCTTACTGACTATGTTTTGAACCATTCCTGTGACACTAGTTATAGATTCCGATGCTTCACTTCAGGTATACTGTATCCCTATGACCTTCTTATTGACGATGAAACACAGAAATTGCATCGGAATTAAATACAAAATGCACAATGCCGACGTAAGTACAAGAAGACTGACTCTTCTTATTCACTATGCTTTGAACCATTCCTGTGACACAAGTTATAGATTCCGATGCTTCACTTCAGGTTTACTGTATCACTTGGACCTTCTTATTGACGATGAAACACAGAAATTGCATCGGAATTAAATACAAAAGGCACAATGCCGACTTAAGTACAAGAAGACTGACTATTCTTACCGACTGTTTTGAACCATTAATGTGACACTAGTTATAGATTCCGGTGCTTCACTTCAGGTTTACTGTATCCCTCTGACCTTCTTATTGACGATGAAGCACAGAAATTGCATCGGAATTAAACACAAATGGCACAATGCCGACTTAAGTACAAGAAGACTGACTCTCCTTACTGTCTATGTTTTGAACCATTCCTGTGACACTAGTTATAGATTCCGATGCTTCAATTCAGGTTTACTATTCCCCTTGGAAATTCTAATTGACGATGAAGCACAGTAATTGCATCGGAATTAAATTGAAAAGGGCACAATGCCGACTTAAGTACAATAAGACTGACTCTTCTTACTGACTATGTTTTGAACCATTCGTGTGACACTAGTTATAGATTCCGATGCTTCACTTCAGGTTTACGGTATCCCACTGACCTTCTTATTGACGATGAAACACAGAAATTGCATCGGTATTTAATGCAAGAGGCACAATGCCGACTTAAGTACATGTAGACTGACTCTTCCTACTGTCTATGCTTTGAAACATTCCTGTGACCTTAGTTATAGATTCCGATGCTTCATTTCAGGTTTACTGTATCCCTTGGACCTTCTTATTGACGATGAAACACAGAAAGGGCATCGGAATTAAATAGAAAAGACACAATGCCGACTTAAGTACAAGAAGACTAACCTTTCTTACTGTCTATGCTTTGAACCACTCCTGTGACACTAGTTATAGATTCCGATGCTTCACTTCAGGTTTGCTGTTTTCCTTGGCCCTTCTTATTGACGATGAAACACAGAAATTGAATCGAAATTAAATACAAAAGGCACAATGTCGACTTAAGTACAAGAAGACTGACTCTTCCTACTGTCTATGTTTTGAACCATTCCTGTGACACTAGTTATAGATTCCGATGCTTCACTTCAGGTTTACTGTATCCCTCTGACCCTCTTATATACGATGAAACACAGAAATTGCATCGGAATTAAACAGAAAAGGCACAATGCCGACTTAAGTACAAGAAGACTGATTCTTCTTACTGTCTCTGTTTTGAACCATTCCTGTGACGCTAGTTACAGGTTCCGATGCTTCACTTCAGGTTTACTGTATCCCTCTGACCTTCTTATTGACGTTGAAACACAGAAATTGCATCGGAATTAAATAGAAAAGGCACAATGCCGACATAAGTACAAGAAGACTGACTCTTCCTACTGTCTATGTTTTTATCCATTCCTGTGACACTAGTTATGTATTCCGATGCTTCATTTCAGTTTTACTGTAACCCTTGGACGTTCTTATTGACGATGAAACACAGTTATTGCATCGGAATTAAATTGAAAAGGCCACAATGCCGACTTAAGTACAAGAAGACTGACTCTTCTTACTGTCTATGCTTTGAACCATTCCTGTGACACTAGTTATAGATTCCGATGCTTCACTTCAGGTTTACTGTATCCCTTGGACCTTCTTATTGACGATGAAAAACAGAAATTGCATCGGAATTAAATACAAAAGCCACAAAGCCAACTTAAGTACAAGAAGACTAACTCTTCTTACTGACTATGTTTTGAACCATTCCTGTGACACTAGTTATATATTCCGATGCTTCACTTCAGTTTTACTGTATCCCTCTGACCTTCTTATTGAAGATGAAACACAGATAGTGCATCGGAGTTAAATACAAAAGGCACAATGCTGACTTAAGTACAAGAAGACTGACTCTTCTTACTGTCTATGTTTTGAATCATTCCTGTGTCACTAGTTATAGATTCCGATGCTTCACTTCAGATTTACTGTATTCCTTGGACCTTCTTATTGACGATGAAACACATAAATTGCATCGGAATTAAATACAAAATGCACATTGCCGACTTAAGTACAAGAAGACTGACTCTTCTTACTGACTGTTTTGAACCTTTCCTGTGACACTAGTTATAGATTCCGATGCTTCACTTCAGGTTTACTGTTTCCCTCTGACCTTCTTATTGACGTTAAAACACAGAAATTGCATCGGAATTAAATAGAAAAGGCACAATGCCGACTTAAGTACAAGAAGACTGACTCTTCCTACTGTCTATGTTTTGAACCATTCCTGTGACACTAGTTATAGATTCCGATGCTTCACTTCATATTTACTGTATCCCTTGGACGTACGTATTGACGATGAAACACAGAAATTGCATCGGAATTAATTAGAAAAGGCACAATGCCGACTTAAGTACAAGAAGACTGACTCTTCTTTCTGACTATGTTTTGAACCATTCCTGTGACGCTAGTTACAGATTCCGATGCTTCACTTCAGGTTTACTATTTCCCTTGGACCTTCTTATTGACGATGAAGCACAGTAACTGCATCGGAATTAAATTGAAAAGGGCACAATGCCGACTTAAGTACAAGAAGACTGACTCTTCTTACTGACTATGTTTTGAACCATTCGTGTGACACTAGTTATAGATTCCGATGCTTCACTTCAGGTTTACGGTATCCCACTGACCTTCTTATTGACGATGAAACACAGAAATTGCATCGGTATTAAATGCAAAAGGCACAATGCCGACTTAAGTACATGTAGACTGACTCTTCCTACTGTCTATGCTTTGAAACATTCCTGTGACCTTAGTTATAGATTCCGATGCTTCATTTCAGGTTTACTGTATCCCTTGGACCTTCTTATTGACGATGAAACACAGAAAGGGCATCGGAATTAAATAGAAAATGCACAATGCCGACTTAAGTACAAGAAGACTAACCTTTCTTACTGTCTATGCTTTGAACCATTCCTGTGACACTAGTTATAGATTCCGATGCTCCAGTTCAGGTTTACTGTATTCCTTGGACCTTCTTATTGACGATGAAACACAGAAATTGAATCGAATTTAAATACAAAAGGCACAATGTCGACTTAAGTACAAGAAGACTGACTCTTCCTACTGTCTATGTTTTGAACCATTCCTGTGACACTAGTTATAGATTCCGATGCTTCACTTCAGGTTTACTGTATCCCTCTGAACCTCTTATATACGATGAAACACAGAAATTCCATCGGAATTAAACAGAAAAGGCACAATGCCGACTTAAGTACAAGAAGACTGATTCTTCTTACTGTCTCTGTTTTGAACCATTCCTGTGACGCTAGTTACAGATTCCGATGCTTCACTTCAGGTTTACTGTATCCCTCTGACCTTCTTATTGACGATGCAACACAGAAATTGCATCGGAATTAAATAGAAAAGGCACAATGCCGACTTAAGTACAAAAAGATTGACTCTTCCTACTGTCTATGTTTTGAACCATTCCTGTGACACTGGTTATAGATTCCGATGCTTCACTTCAGGTTTACTGTAACCCTTGGATGTTCTTATTGACGATGAAACACAGTAATTGCATCGGAATTAAATTGAAAAGGCCACAATGCCGACTTAAGTACAAGAAGACTGACTCTTCTTACTGACTATGGTTTGAACTATTCCTGTGTCACTAGTTAGAGATTCCGATGCTTCACTTCAGGTTTACTGTTTCCCTCTGACCTTCTTATTGACGATGAAACACAGAAATTGCATCGGAATTAAATAGAAAAGGCACAATGCCGACATAAGTACAAGAAGACTGACTCTTCCAACTGTCTATGTTTTGAAATATTCCTGTGACCTTAGTTATAGATTCCGATGCTTCATTTCAGATTTACTGTATCCCTTGGACCTTCTTATTGACGATGAAACACAGAAAGTGCATAGGAATTAAATAGAAAAGGCACAATGCCGACTTAAGTACAAGAAGACTGACTCTTCCTACTGTCTCTGTTTTGATCCATTCCTGTGACACTAGTTATAGATTCCGATGCTTCATTTCAGGTTTACCGTATCCCTTGGATCTTCTTATTGACGATGAAACACAGATAGTGCATCGGAGTAAAATACAAAAGGCACAATGCCGACTTAAGTTCAAGAAGACTGACTCTTCTTACTGTCTATGCTTTGAACCATTCCTGTGACGCTAGTTACAGATTCCGATGCTTCACTTCATGTTTACTGTATCCCTCTGACCTTCTTCTTGACGATGAAACACAGAAATTGCATCGGAATTAAATAGAAAAGGCACAATGCCGACTTAAGTACAAGAAGACTGACTCTTCCTACTGTCTATGTTTTGAACCATTCCTGTGACACTAGTTATAGATTCCGATGCTTCACTTCAGGTTTACTGTATCCCTTGGACGTACTTATTGACGATGAAACACAGAAATTGCATCGGAATTAATTAGAAAAGGCACAATGCCGACTTAAGTACAGGAAGACTGACTCTTCTTTCTGACTATGTTTTGAACTATTCCTCTGACGCTAGTTACAGGTTCCGATGCTTCACTTCAGGTATACTATTTCCCTTGGACCTTCTTATTGATGATGAAGCACAGTAATTGCATCGGAATTAAATTGAAAAGGGCACAATGCCGACTTAAGTACAAGAAGACTGACTCTTCTTACTGACTATGTTTTGAACCATTCGTGTGACACTAGTTATAGATTCCGATGCTTCACTTCAGGTTTACGGTATCCCACTGACCTTCTTATTGACGATGAAACACAGAAATTGCATCGGTATTAAATGCAAAAGGCACAATGCCGACTTAAGTACATGTAGACTGACTCTTCCTACTGTCTATGCTATGAAACATTCCTGTGACCTTAGTTATAGATTCCGATGCTTGATTTCAGGTTTACTGTATCCCTTGGACCTTCTTATTGACGATGACGCACAGAAAGGGCATCGGAATTAAATAGAAAAGGCACAATGCCGACTTAAGTACAAGAAGACTAACCCTTCTTACTGTCTATGCTTTGAACCATTCCTGTGACACTAGTTATAGATTCCGATGCTTCACTTCAGGTTTACTGTTTTCCTTGGACCTTCTTATTGACGATGAAACACAGAAATTGAATCGAAATTAAATACAAAAGGCACAATGTCGACTTAAGTACAAGAAGACTGATTCTTCTTACTGTCTCTGTTTTGAACCATTCCTGTGACGCTAGTTACAGATTCCGATGCCTCACTTCAGGTTTACTGTATCCCTCTGACCTTCTTATTGACGTTGAAACACAGAAATTGCATCGGAATTAAATAGAAAAGGCACAATGCCGACATAAGTACAAGAAGACTGACTCTTCCTACTGTCTATGTTTTGATCCATTCCTGTGACACTAGTTATGGATTCCGATGCTTCATTTCAGTTTTACTGTAACCCTTGGACGTTCTTATTGACGATGAAACACAGTTATTGCATCGGAATTAAATTGAAAAGGCCACAATGCCGACTTAAGTACAAGAAGACTGACTCCTCTTACTGTCTATGCTTTGAACCATTCCTGTGACACTAGTTATAGATTCCGATGCTTCACTTCAGATTTACTGTATTTCTTGGACCTTCTTATTGACGATGAAACACATAAATTGCATCGGAATTAAATACAAAATGCACAATGCCGACTTAAGTACAAGAAGACTGACTCTTCTTACTGACTGTTTTGAACCATTCCTGTGACACTAGTTATAGATTCCGATGCTTCACTTCAGGTTTACTGTTTCCCTCTGACCTTCTTATTGACGTTAAAACACAGAAATAGCATCGGAATTAAATAGAAAAGGCACAATGCCAACATAAGTACAAGAAGACTGACTCTTCCAACTGTCTATGTTTTGAGATATTCCTGTGACCTTAGTTATAGATTCCGATGCTTCATTTCAAATTTACTGTATCCGTTGGACATTCTTATTGACGATGAAACACAGAAAGTGCATAGGAATTAAATAGAAAAGGCACAATGCCGACTTAAGTACAAGAAGACTGACTCTTCCTACTGTCTATGTTTTGATCCATTCCTGTGACACTAGTTATGGATTCCGATGCTTCATTTCGGGTTTACCGTATCCCTTGGATCTTCTTACTGACGATGAAACACAGATAGTGCATCGGAGTAAAATACAAAAGGCACAATGCCGACTTAAGTTCAAGAAGACTGACTCTTCTTACTGTCTATGCTTTGAACCATTCCTGTGACGCTAGTTACAGATTCCGATGCTTCACTTCATTTTTACTGTATCCCTCTGACCTTCTTCTTGACGATGAAACACAGAAATTGCATCGGAATTAAATAGAAAAGGCACAATGGCGACTTAAGTACAAGAAGACTGACTCTTCCTACTGTCTATGTTTTGAACCATTCCTGTGACACTAGTTATAGATTCCGATGCTTCACTTCAGGTTTACTGTATCCCATGGGCGTTCTTATTGACGATGAAACACAAAAATTGCATCGGAATTAAATAGAAAAAGCACAATGCCGACTTAAGTAAAAGAAGACTGACTCTTCTTGCTGACTGTTTTGAACTTTCCTGTGACACTAGTTACAGATTCCGATACTTCACTTCGGGTTTACTGTATCCCTCTGACATTCTTAATTGACGATGAAACACAGAAATTGCATCGGAATTAAATAGAAAAGGCAATATGCCGACTTAAGTACATGTAGACTGACTCTTCCTACTGTCTCTGTTTTGAAATATTCCTGTGACCTTAGTTATAGATTCCGATGCTTCATTTTAGGTTTACTTTATCCCTTGGACCCCCTTGTTGACGATGAAACACAGAAAGTACATCGGAATTAATAGAAAAGGCACAATGTCGACTTAAGTAAATGAAGACTGACTCTTCTTACAGTCTATGTTTTGAACCATTCCTGTGACACTAGTTATAGTTTCCGATGCTTCATTTCAGGTTTACTGTATCCCTAAGATCTTCTTATTGGACGATGAAACACAGATAGTGCATCGGAGTAAAATCCAAAAGGGACAATGCCGACTTAAGTACAAGAAGACTGACTCTTCCTACAGTCTATGTTTGGAACCATTCCTGTGACGCTAGTTACAGATTCCGATGCTTCACTTCAGGTTTACTGTATCCCTCTGACCTTCTTATTGACGATGCAACACAGAAATTGCATCGGAATTAAATAGAAAAGGCACAATGCCGACTTAAGTACAAGAAGACTGACTCTTCCTACTGTCTATGTATTGAACCATTCCTGTGACACTGGTTATAGATTCCGATGCTTCACTTCAGGTTTACTGTAATCCTTGGACGTTCTTATTGACGATGAAACACAGTAATTGCATCGGAATTAAATTGAAAAGGCCACAATGCCGACTTAAGTACAAGAAGACTGACTCTTCTTACTGACTATGGTTTGAACTATTCCTGTGACACTAGTTAGAGATTCCGATGCTTCACTTCAGGTTTACTGTATTCCTCTGACCTTATTATTGACGATGAAACACAGTAATTGCATCGGAATTTAATTGAAAAGGGCACAATGCCGACTTATGTACAAGAAGACTGACTCTTCTTACTGTATATGTTTTGAATCATTCCTGTGTCACTAGTTATAGATTCCGATGCTTCACTTCAGATTTACTGTATTCCTTGTACCCTCTTATTGACGATGAAACACATAAATTGCATCGGAATTAAATACAAAATGCACAATGCCGACTTAAGTACAAGAAGACTGACTCTTCTTACTGACTGTTCTGAACCTTTCCTGTGACACTAGTTATAGATTCCGATGCTTCACTTCAGGTTTACTGTTTCCCTCTGACCTTCTTATTGACGATGAAACACAGAAATTGCATCGGCATTAAATAGAAAAGGCACAATGCCGACATAAGTACAAGAAGACTGAATCTTCCAACTGTCTATGTTTTGAAATATTCCTGTGACCTTAGTTATAGATTCCCGATGCTTCATTTCAGATTTACTGTATCCCTTGGACCTTCTTATTGACGATGAAACACAGAAAGTGCATAGGAATTAAATAGAAAAGGCACAATGCCGACTTAAGTACAAGAAGACTGACTCTTCCTACTGTCTATGTTTTGATCCATTCCTGTTACACTAGTTATAGATTCCGATGCTTCATTTCAGGTTTACCGTATCCCTTGGATCTTCTTATTGGACGATGAAACACAGATAGTGCATCGGAGTAAAATACAAAAGGCACAATGCCGACTTAAGCTCAAGAAGACTGACTCTTCTTACTGTCTATGCTTTGAACCATTCCTGTGACGCTAGTTACAGATTCCGATGCTTCACTTCATGTTTACTGTATCCCGCTGACCTTCTTCTTGACGATGAAACACAGAAATTGCATCGGAATTAAATAGAAAAGGCACAATGCCGACTTAAGTACAAGAAGACTGACTAGTCCTACTGTCCTATGTTTTGAACCATTCCTGTGACACTAGTTATAGAATCCGATGCTTCAATTCAGGTTTACTGTATCCCTTGGACGTACTTATTGAAGATGAAACACAGAAATTGCATCGGAATTAATTAGAAAAGGCACAATGCCGACTTAAGTACAAGAAGACTGACTCTTCTTTCTGACTATGTTTTGAACCATTCCTGTGACGCTAGTTACAGATTCCGATGCTTCACTTCAGGTTTACTATTTCCCTTGGACCTTCTTATTGACGATGAAGCACAGTAATTGCATCGGAATTAAATTGAAAAGGGCACAATGCCGACTTAAGTACAAGAAGACTGACTCTTCTTACTGACTATGTTTTGAACCATTCGTGTGACACTAGTTATAGATTCCGATGCTTCACTTCAGGTTTACGGTATCCCACTGACCTTCTTATTGACGATGAAACACAGAAATTGCATCGGTATTAAATGCAAAAGGCACAATGCCGACTTAAGTACATGTAGACTGACTCTTCCTACTGTCTATGCTTTGAAACATTCCTGTGACCTTAGTTATAGATTCCGATGCTTCATTTCAGGTTTACTGTATCCCTTGGACCTTCTTATTGACGATGAAACACAGAAAGGGCATCGGAATTAAATAGAAAAGGCACAATGCCGACTTAAGTACAAGAAGACTAACCTTTCTTACTGTCTATGCTTTGAACCATTCCTGTGACACTAGTTATAGATTCCGATGCTCCAGTTCAGGTTTACTGTATTCCTTGGACCTTCTTATTGACGATGAAACACAGAAATTGAATCGAAATTAAATACAAAAGGCACAATGTCGACTTAAGTACAAGAAGACTGACTCTTCCTACTGTCTATGTTTTGAACCATTCCTGTGACACTAGTTATAGATTCCGATGCTTCACTTCAGGTTTACTGTATCCCTCTGAACCTCTTATATACGATGAAACACAGAAATTGCATCGGAATTAAACAGAAAAGGCACAATGCCGACTTAAGTACAAGAAGACTGATTCTTCTTACTGTCTCTGTTTTGAACCATTCCTGTGACGCTAGTTACAGATTCCGGTGCTTCACTTCAGGTTTACTGTATCCCTCTGACCTTCTTATTGACGATGCAACACAGAAATTGCATCGGAATTAAATAGAAAAGGCACAATGCCGACTTAAGTACAAGAAGACTGACTCTTCCTACTGTCTATGTTTTGAACCATTCCTGTGACACTGGTTATAGATTCCGATGCTTCACTTCAGGTTTACTGTATTCCTCTGACCTTATTATTGACGATGAAACACAGTAATTGCATCGGAATTTAATTGAAAAGGGCACAATGCCGACTTAGGTACAAGAAGACTGACTCTTCTTACTGTCTATGTTTTGAATCATTCCTGTGTCACTAGTTATAGATTCCGATGCTTCACTTCAGATTTACTGTATTCCTTGTACCCTCTTATTGACGATGAAACACATAAATTGCATCGGAATTAAATACAAAATGCACAATGCCGACTTAAGTACAAGAAGACTGACTCTTCTTACTGACTGCTTTGAACCTTTCCTGTGACACTAGTTATAGATTCCGATGCTTCACTTCAGGTTTACTGTATCCCTTGGACGTACTTATTGACGATGAAACACAGAAATTGCATCGGAATTAATTAGAAAAGGCACAATGCCGACTTAAGTACAAGAAGACTGACTCTTCTTTCTGACTATGTTTTGAACTAGTCCTGTGACGCTAGTTACAGGTTCCGATGCTTCACTTCAGGTATACTATTTCCCTTGGACCTTCTTATTGACGATGAAGCACAGTAATTGCATCGGAATTAAATTGAAAAGGGCACAATGCCGACTTAAGTACAAGAAGACTGACTCTTCTTACTGACTATGTTTTGAACCATTCGTGTGACACTAGTTATAGATTCCGATGCTTCACTTCAGGTTTACAGTATCCCACTGACCTTCTTATTGACGATGAAACACAGAAATTGCATCGGTATTAAATGCAAAAGGCACAATGCCGACTTAAGTACATGTAGACTGACTCTTCCTACTGTCTATGCTATGAAACATTCCTGTGACCTTAGTTATAGATTCCGATGCTTCATTTCATTTTTACTGTATCCCTTGGACCTTCTTATTGACGATGACGCACAGAAAGGGCATCGGAATTAAATAGAAAAGGCACAATGCCGACTTAAGTACAAGAAGACTGACTCTTCCTACTGTCTATGTTTTGAACCATTCCTGTGACACTGGTTATAGATTCCGATGCTTCACTTCAGGTTTACTGTAATCCTTGGACGTTCTTATTGACGATGAAACACAGTAATTGCATCGGAATTTAATTGAAAAGGGCACAATGCCGACTTATGTACAAGAAGACTGACTCTTCTTACTGTATATGTTTTGAATCATTCCTGTGTCACTAGTTATAGATTCCGATGCTTCACTTCAGATTTACTGTATTCCTTGTACCCTCTTATTGACGATGAAACACATAAATTGCATCGGAATTAAATACAAAATGCACAATGCCGACTTAAGTACAAGAAGACTGACTCTTCTTACTGACTGTTCTGAACCTTTCCTGTGACACTAGTTATAGATTCCGATGCTTCACTTCAGGTTTACTGTTTCCCTCTGACCTTCTTATTGACGATGAAACACAGAAATTGCATCGGCATTAAATAGAAAAGGCACAATGCCGACATAAGTACAAGAAGACTGACTCTTCCCACTGTCTATGCTTTGAAATATTCCTGTGACCTTAGTTATAGATTCCGATGCTTCATTTCAGATTTAATGTATCCCTTGGACCTTCTTATTGACGATGAAACACAGAAAGTGCATAGGAATTAAATAGAAAAGGCACAATGCCGACTTAAGTACAAGAAGACTGACTCTTCCTACTGTCTATGTTTTGATCCATTCCTGTTACACTAGTTATAGATTCCGATGCTTCATTTCAGGTTTACCGTATCCCTTGGATCTTCTTATTGACGATGAAACACAGATAGTGCATCGGAGTAAAATACAAAAGGCACAATGCCGACTTAAGCTCAAGAAGACTGACTCTTCTTACTGTCTATGCTTTGAACCATTCCTGTGACGCTAGTTACAGATTCCGATGCTTCACTTCATGTTTACTGTATCCCTCTGACCTTCTTCTTGACGATGAAACACAGAAATTGCATCGGAATTAAATAGAAAAGGCACAATGCCGACTTAAGTACAAGAAGACTGACTCTTCCTACTGTCTATGTTTTGAACCATTCCTGTGACACTAGTTATAGATTCCGATGCTTCAATTCAGGTTTACTGTATCCCTTGGACGTACTTATTGACGATGAAACACAGACATTGCATCGGAATTAATTAGAAAAGGCACAATGCCGACTTAAGTACAAGAAGACTGACTCTTCTTTCTGACTATGTTTTGAACCATTCCTGTGACGCTAGTTACAGATTCCGATGCTTCACTTCAGGTTTACTATTTCCCTTGGACCTTCTTATTGACGATGAAGCACAGTAATTGCATCGGAATTAAATTGAAAAGGGCACAATGCCGACTTAAGTACAAGAAGACTGACTCTTCTTACTGACTATGTTTTGAACCATTCGTGTGACACTAGTTATAGATTCCGATGCTTCACTTCAGGTTTACGGTATCCCACTGACCTTCTTATTGACGATGAAACACAGAAATTGCATCGGTGTTAAATGCAAAAGGCACAATGCCGACTTAAGTACATGTAGACTGACTCTTCCTACTGTCTATGCTTTGAAACATTCCTGTGACCTTAGTTATAGATTCCGATGCTTCATTTCAGGTTTACTGTATCCCTTGGACCTTCTTATTGACGATGAAACACAGAAAGGGCATCGGAATTAAATAGAAAAGGCACAATGCCGACTTAAGTACAAGAAGACTAACCTTTCTTACTGTCTATGCTTTGAACCATTCCTGTGACACTAGTTATAGATTCCGATGCTCCAGTTCAGGTTTACTGTATTCCTTGGACCTTCTTATTGACGATGAAACACAGAAATTGAATCGAAATTAAATACAAAAGGCACAATGTCGACTTAAGTACAAGAAGACTGACTCTTCCTACTGTCTATGTTTTGAACCATTCCTGTGACACTAGTTATAGATTCCGATGCTTCACTTCAGGTTTACTGTATCCCTCTGAACCTCTTATATACGATGAAACACAGAAATTGCATCGGAATTAAACAGAAAAGGCACAATGCCGACTTAAGTACAAGAAGACTGATTCTTCTTACTGTCTCTGTTTTGAACCATTCCTGTGACGCTAGTTACAGATTCCGGTGCTTCACTTCAGGTTTACTGTATCCCTCTGACCTTCTTATTGACGATGCAACACAGATATTGCATCGGAATTAAATAGAAAAGGCACAATGCCGACTTAAGTACAAGAAGACTGACTCTTCCTACTGTCTATGTTTTGAACCATTCCTGTGACACTGGTTATAGATTCCGATGCTTCACTTCAGGTTTACTGTAACCCTTGGACGTTCTTATTGACGATGAAACACAGTAATTGCATCGGAATTAAATTGAAAAGGCCACAATGCCGACTTAAGTACAAGAAGACTGACTCTTCTTACTGACTATGGTTTTAACTATTCCTGTGACACTAGTTAGAGATTCCGATGCTTCACTTCAGGTTTACTGTATTCCTCTGACCTTATTATTGACGATGAAACACAGTAATTGCATCGGAATTTAATTGAAAAGGGCACAATGCCGACTTAGGTACAAGAAGACTGACTCTTCTTACTGTCTATGTTTTGAATCATTCCTGTGTCACTAGTTATAGATTCCGATGCTTCACTTCAGATTTACTGTATTCCTTGTACCCTCTTATTGACGATGAAACACATAAATTGCATCGGAGTTAAATACAAAATGCACAATGCCGACTTAAGTACAAGATGACTGACTCTTCTTACTGACTGTTTTGAACCTTTCCTGTGACACTAGTTATAGATTCCGATGCTTCACTTCAGGTATACTGTTTCCCTCTGACCTTCTTATTGACGATGAAACACAGAAATTGCATCGGAATTAAATAGAAAAGGCACAATGCCGACATAAGTACAAGAAGACTGACTCTTCCAACTGTCTATGATTTGAAATATTCCTGTGACCTTAGTTATAGATTCCGATGCTTCATTTCAGATTTACTGTATCCCTTGGACCTTCTTATTGACGATGAAACAAAGAAAGTGCATAGGAATTAAATAGAAAAGGCACAATGCCTACTTAAGTACAAGAAGACTGACTCTTCCTACTGTCTATGTTCTGATCCATTCCTGTGACACTAGTTATAGATTCCGATGCTTCATTTCAGGTTTACCGTATCCCTTGGATCTTCTTATTGACGATGAAACACAGATAGTGCATCGGAGTAAAATACAAAAGGCACAATGCCGACTTAAGTTCAAGAAGACTGACTCTTCTTACTGTCTATGCTTTGAACCATTCCTGTGACGCTAGTTACAGATTCCGATGCTTAACTTCATGTTTACTGTATCCCTCTGACCTTCTTCTTGACGATGAAACACAGAAATTGCATCGGAATTAAATAGAAAAGGCACAATGCCGACTTAAGTACAAGAAGACTGACTCTTCCTACTGTCTATGATTTGAACCATTCCTGTGACACTAGTTATAGATTCCGATGCTTCACTTCAGGTTTACTGTATCCCTTGGACGCACTTATTGACGATGAAACA
The DNA here is from genome assembly GCF_021461385.2 of Schistocerca piceifrons. Taxonomy (NCBI): domain Eukaryota; kingdom Metazoa; phylum Arthropoda; class Insecta; order Orthoptera; family Acrididae; genus Schistocerca; species Schistocerca piceifrons. The sequence goes on from NC_060138.1 coordinate 6,093,540, forward strand.
CAGAAATTGCATCGGAATTAATTAGAAAAGGCACAATGCCGACTTAAGTACAACAAGACTGACTCTTCTTTCTGACTATGTTTTGAACCATTCCTGTGACGCTAGTTACAGATTCCGATGCTTCACTTCAGGTTTACTATTTCCCTTGGACCTTCTTATTGACGATGAAGCACAGTAATTGCATCGGAATTAAATTGAAAAGGGCACAATGCCGACTTAAGTACAAGAAGACTGACTCTTCTTACTGACTATGTTTTGAACCATTCGTGTGACACTAGTTATAGATTCCGATGCTTCACTTCAGGTTTACGGTATCCCACTGACCTTCTTATTGACGATGAAACACAGAAATTGCATCGGTATTAAATGCAAAAGGCACAATGCCGACTTAAGTACATGTAGACTGACTCTTCCTACTGTCTATGCTTTGAAACATTCCTGTGACCTTAGTTATAGATTCCGATGCTTCATTTCATGTTTACTGTATCCCTTGGACCTTCTTATTGACGATGAAACACAGAAAGGGCATCGGAATTAAATAGAAAAGGCACAATGCCGACTTAAGTACAAGAAGACTAACCTTTCTTACTGTCTATGCTTTGAACCATTCCTGTGACACTAGTTATAGATTCCGATGCTCCAGTTCAGGTTTACTGTATTCCTTGGACCTTCTTATTGACGATGAAACACAGAAATTGAATCGAAATTAAATACAAAAGGCACAATGTCGACTTAAGTACAAGAAGACTGACTCTTCCTACTGTCTATGTTTTGAACCATTCCTGTGACTCTAGTTATATATTCCGATGCTTCACTTCAGGTTTACTGTATCCCTCTGACCCTCATCTAAACGATGAAACACAGAAATTGCATCGGAATTAAACAGAAAAGGCACAATGCCGACTTAAGTACAAGAAGACTGACTCTTCCTACTGTCTATGTTTTGAACCATTCCTGTGACACTGGATATAGATTCCGATGCTTCACTTCAAGGTTTACTGTAACCCTTGGACGTTCTTATTGACGATGAAACACAGTAATTGCATCGGAATTAAATTGAAAAGGCCACAATGCCGACTTAAGTACAAGAAGACTGACTCTTCTTACTGACTATGGTTTGAACTATTCCTGTGACACTAGTTAGAGATTCCGATGCTTCACTTCAGATTTACTGTATTCCTTGTACCCTCTTATTGACGATGAAACACATAAATTGCATCGGAATTAAATGCAAAATGCACAATGCCGACTTAAGTACAAGAAGACTGACTCTTGTTACTGACTGTTTTGAACCTTTCCTGTGACACTAGTTATAGATTCCGATGCTTCACTTCAGGTTTACTGTTTCCCTCTGACCTTCTTATTGACGATGAAACACAGAAATTGCATCGGAATTAAATAGAAAAGGCACAATGCCGACATAAGTACAAGAAGACTGACTCTTCCATCTGTCTATGTTTTGAAATATTCCTGTGACCTTAGTTATAGATTCCGATGCTTCATTTCAGATTTACTGTATCCGTTGGACCTTCTTATTGACGATGAAACAAAGAAAGTGCATAGGAATTAAATAGAAAAGGCACAATGCCGACTTAAGTACAAGAAGACTGACTCTTCCTACTGTCTATGTTCTGATCCATTCCTGTGACACTAGTTATAGATTCCGATGCTTCATTTCAGGTTTACCGTATCCCTTGGATCTTCTTATTGACGATGAATCACAGATAGTGCATCGGAGTAAAATACAAAAGGCACAATGCCGACTTAAGTTCAAGAAGACTGACTCTTCTTACTGTCTATGCTTTGAACCATTCCTGTGACGCTAGTTACAGATTCCGATGCTTAACTTCATGTTTACTGTATCCCTCTGACCTTCTTCTTGACGATGAAACACAGAAATTGCATCGGAATTAAATAGAAAAGGCACAATGCCGACTTAAGTACAAGAAGACTGACTCTTCCTACTGTCTATGCTTTGAACCATTCCTGTGACACTAGTTATAGATTCCGATGCTTCACTTCAGGTTTACTGTATCCCTTGGACGCACTTATTGACGATGAAACACAGAAATTGCATCGGAATTAATTAGAAAAGGCACAATGCCGACTTAAGTACAAGAAGACTGACTCTTCTTTCTGACTATGTTTTGAACCATTCCTGTGACGCTAGTTACAGATTCCGATGCTTCACTTCAGGTTTACTATTTCCCTTGGACCTTCTTATTGACGATGAAGCACAGTAATTGCATCGGAATTAAATTGAAAAGGGCACAATGCCGACTTAAGTACAAGAAGACTGACTCTTCTTACTGACTATGTTTTGAACCATTCGTGTGACACTAGTTATAGATTCCGATGCTTCACTTCAGGTTTACGGTATCCCACTGACCTTCTTATTGACGATGAAACACAGAAATTGCATCGGTATTAAATGCAAAAGGCACAATGCCGACTTAAGTACATGTAGACTGACTCTTCCTACTGTCTATGCTTTGAAACATTCCTGTGACCTTAGTTATAGATTCCGATGCTTCATTTCATGTTTACTGTATCCCTTGGACCTTCTTATTGACGATGAAACACAGAAAGGGCATCGGAATTAAATAGAAAAGGCACAATGCCGACTTAAGTACAAGAAGACTAAACTTTCTTACTGTCTCTGCTTTGAACGATTCCTGTGACACTAGTTATAGATTCCGATGGTAAAGTTCAGGTTTACTGTATTCCTTGGACCTTCTTATTGACGATGAAACACAGAAATTGAATCGAAATTAAATACAAAAGGCACAATGTCGACTTAAGTACAAGAAGACTGACTCTTCCTACTGTCTATGTTTTGAACCATTCCTGTGACACTAGTTATAGATTCCGATGCTTCACTTCAGGTTTACTGTAACCCTTGGACGTTCTTATTGACGATGAAACACAGTAATTGCATCGGAATTAAATTGAAAAGGCCACAATGCCGACTTAAGTACAAGAAGACTGACTCTTCTTACTGACTATGGTTTGAACTATTCCTGTGACACTAGTTAGAGATTCCGATGCTTCACTTCAGGTTTACCGTATTCCTCTGACCTTATTATTGACGATGAAACACAGTAATTGCATCGGAATTTAATTGAAAAGGGCACAATGCCGACTTAAGTACAAGAAGACTGAATCTTCTTACTGTCTATGTTTTGAATCATTCTTGTGTCACTAGTTATAGATTCCGATGCTTCACTTCAGATTTACTGTATTCCTTGTACCCTCTTATTGACGATGAAACACATAAATTGCATCGGAATTAAATACAAAATGCACAATGCCGACTTAAGTACAAGAAGACTGACTCTTCTTACTGACTGTTTTGAACCTTTCCTGTGACACTAGTTATAGATTCCGATGCTTCACTTCAGGTTTACTGTTTCCCTCTGATCTTCTTATTGACGATGAAACACAGAAATTGCATCGGAATTAAATAGAAAAGGCACAATGCCGACTTAAGTACAAGAAGACTGACTCTTCCTACTGTCTATGATTTGAACCATTCCTGTGACACTAGTTATAGATTCCGATGCTTCACTTCAGGTTTACTGTATCCCTTGGACGCACTTATTGACGATGAAACACAGAAATTGCATCGGAATTAATTAGAAAAGGCACAATGCCGACTTAAGTACAACAAGACTGACTCTTCTTTCTGACTATGTTTTGAACCATTCCTGTGACGCTAGTTACAGATTCCGATGCTTCACTTCAGGTTTACTATTTCCCTTGGACCTTCTTATTGACGATGAAGCACAGTAATTGCATCGGAATTAAATTGAAAAGGGCACAATGCCGACTTAAGTACAAGAAGACTGACTCTTCTTACTGACTATGTTTTGAACCATTCGTGTGACACTAGTTATAGATTCCGATGCTTCACTTCAGGTTTACGGTATCCCACTGACCTTCTTATTGACGATGAAACACAGAAATTGCATCGGTATTAAATGCAAAAGGCACAATGCCGACTTAAGTACATGTAGACTGACTCTTCCTACTGTCTATGCTTTGAAACATTCCTGTGACCTTAGTTATAGATTCCGATGCTTCATTTCATGTTTACTGTATCCCTTGGACCTTCTTATTGACGATGAAACACAGAAAGGGCATCGGAATTAAATAGAAAAGGCACAATGCCGACTTAAGTACAAGAAGACTAACCTTTCTTACTGTCTATGCTTTGAACCATTCCTGTGACACTAGTTATAGATTCCGATGCTCCAGTTCAGGTTTACTGTATTCCTTGGACCTTCTTATTGACGATGAAACACAGAAATTGAATCGAAATTAAATACAAAAGGCACAATGTCGACTTAAGTACAAGAAGACTGACTCTTCCTACTGTCTATGTTTTGAACCATTCCTGTGACTCTAGTTATATATTCCGATGCTTCACTTCAGGTTTACTGTATCCCTCTGACCCTCATCTAAACGATGAAACACAGAAATTGCATCGGAATTAAACAGAAAAGGCACAATGCCGACTTAAGTACAAGAAGACTGACTCTTCCTACTGTCTATGTTTTGAACCATTCCTGTGACACTGGATATAGATTCCGATGCTTCACTTCAAGGTTTACTGTAACCCTTGGACGTTCTTATTGACGATGAAACACAGTAATTGCATCGGAATTAAATTGAAAAGGCCACAATGCCGACTTAAGTACAAGAAGACTGACTCTTCTTACTGACTATGGTTTGAACTATTCCTGTGACACTAGTTAGAGATTCCGATGCTTCACTTCAGATTTACTGTATTCCTTGTACCCTCTTATTGACGATGAAACACATAAATTGCATCGGAATTAAATGCAAAATGCACAATGCCGACTTAAGTACAAGAAGACTGACTCTTGTTACTGACTGTTTTGAACCTTTCCTGTGACACTAGTTATAGATTCCGATGCTTCACTTCAGGTTTACTGTTTCCCTCTGACCTTCTTATTGACGATGAAACACAGAAATTGCATCGGAATTAAATAGAAAAGGCACAATGCCGACATAAGTACAAGAAGACTGACTCTTCCATCTGTCTATGTTTTGAAATATTCCTGTGACCTTAGTTATAGATTCCGATGCTTCATTTCAGATTTACTGTATCCGTTGGACCTTCTTATTGACGATGAAACAAAGAAAGTGCATAGGAATTAAATAGAAAAGGCACAATGCCGACTTAAGTACAAGAAGACTGACTCTTCCTACTGTCTATGTTCTGATCCATTCCTGTGACACTAGTTATAGATTCCGATGCTTCATTTCAGGTTTACCGTATCCCTTGGATCTTCTTATTGACGATGAATCACAGATAGTGCATCGGAGTAAAATACAAAAGGCACAATGCCGACTTAAGTTCAAGAAGACTGACTCTTCTTACTGTCTATGCTTTGAACCATTCCTGTGACGCTAGTTACAGATTCCGATGCTTAACTTCATGTTTACTGTATCCCTCTGACCTTCTTCTTGACGATGAAACACAGAAATTGCATCGGAATTAAATAGAAAAGGCACAATGCCGACTTAAGTACAAGAAGACTGACTCTTCCTACTGTCTATGCTTTGAACCATTCCTGTGACACTAGTTATAGATTCCGATGCTTCACTTCAGGTTTACTGTATCCCTTGGACGCACTTATTGACGATGAAACACAGAAATTGCATCGGAATTAATTAGAAAAGGCACAATGCCGACTTAAGTACAAGAAGACTGACTCTTCTTTCTGACTATGTTTTGAACCATTCCTGTGACGCTAGTTACAGATTCCGATGCTTCACTTCAGGTTTACTATTTCCCTTGGACCTTCTTATTGACGATGAAGCACAGTAATTTCATCGGAATTAAATTGAAAAGGGCACAATGCCGACTTAAGTACAAGAAGACTGACTCTTCTTACTGACTATGTTTTGAACCATTCGTGTGACACTAGTTATAGATTCCGATGCTTCACTTCAGGTTTACGGTATCCCACTGACCTTCTTATTGACGATGAAACACAGAAATTGCATCGGTATTAAATGCAAAAGGCACAATGCCGACTTAAGTACATGTAGACTGACTCTTCCTACTGTCTATGCTTTGAAACATTCCTGTGACCTTAGTTATAGATTCCGATGCTTCATTTCATGTTTACTGTATCCCTTGGACCTTCTTATTGACGATGAAACACAGAAAGGGCATCGGAATTAAATAGAAAAGGCACAATGCCGACTTAAGTACAAGAAGACTAAACTTTCTTACTGTCTCTGCTTTGAACGATTCCTGTGACACTAGTTATAGATTCCGATGGTAAAGTTCAGGTTTACTGTATTCCTTGGACCTTCTTATTGACGATGAAACACAGAAATTGAATCGAAATTAAATACAAAAGGCACAATGTCGACTTAAGTACAAGAAGACTGACTCTTCCTACTGTCTATGTTTTGAACCATTCCTGTGACACTAGTTATAGATTCCGATGCTTCACTTCAGGTTTACTGTAACCCTTGGACGTTCTTATTGACGATGAAACACAGTAATTGCATCGGAATTAAATTGAAAAGGCCACAATGCCGACTTAAGTACAAGAAGACTGACTCTTCTTACTGACTATGGTTTGAACTATTCCTGTGACACTAGTTAGAGATTCCGATGCTTCACTTCAGGTTTACCGTATTCCTCTGACCTTATTATTGACGATGAAACACAGTAATTGCATCGGAATTTAATTGAAAAGGGCACAATGCCGACTTAAGTACAAGAAGACTGAATCTTCTTACTGTCTATGTTTTGAATCATTCTTGTGTCACTAGTTATAGATTCCGATGCTTCACTTCAGATTTACTGTATTCCTTGTACCCTCTTATTGACGATGAAACACATAAATTGCATCGGAATTAAATACAAAATGCACAATGCCGACTTAAGTACAAGAAGACTGACTCTTCTTACTGACTGTTTTGAACCTTTCCTGTGACACTAGTTATAGATTCCGATGCTTCACTTCAGGTTTACTGTTTCCCTCTGATCTTCTTATTGACGATGAAACACAGAAATTGCATCGGAATTAAATACAAAAGGCACAATGCCGACATAAGTACAAGAAGACTGACTCTTCCAACTGTCTATGTTTTGAAATATTCCTGTGACCTTAGTTATAGATTCCGATGCTTCATTTCAGATTTACTGTATCCCTTGGACCTTCTTATGGACGATGAAACACAGAAAGTGCATAGGAATTAAATAGAAAAGGCACAATGTCGACTTAAGTACAAGAAGACTGACTCTTCCTACTGTCTATGTTTTGATCCATTCCTGTGACACTAGTTATGGATTCCGATGCTTCATTTCAGGTTTACCGTATCCCTTGGATCTTCTTATTGACGATGAAACACAGATAGTGCATCGGAGTAAAATACAAAAGGCACAATGCCGACTTAAGTTCAAGAAGACTGACTCTTCTTACTGTCTATGCTTTGAACCATTCCTGTGACGCTAGTTACAGATTCCGATGCTTCACTTCAGGTTTACTGTTTCCCTCTGACCTTCTTATTGACGATGAAACATAGAAATTGCATCGGCATTAAATAGAAAAGGCACAATGCCGACATAAGTACAAGAAGACTGACTCTTCCAACTGTCTATGTTTTGAAATATTCCTGTGACCTTAGTTATAGATTCCGATGCTTCATTTCAGATTTAATGTATCCCTTGGACCTTCTTATTGACGATGAAACACAGAAAGTGCATAGGAATTAAATAGAAAAGGCACAATGCCGACTTAAGTACAAGATGACTGACTCTTCCTACTGTCTATGTTTTGATCCATTCCTGTTACACTAGTTATAGATTCCGATGCTTCATTTCAGGTTTACCGTATCGCTTGGATCTTCTTATTGACGATGAAACACAGATAGTGCATCGGAGTAAAATACAAAAGGCACAATGCCGACTTAAGCTCAAGAAGACTGACTCTTCTTACTGTCTATGCTTTGAACCATTCCTGTGACGCTAGTTACAGATTCCGATGCTTCACTTCATGTTTACTGTATCCCTCTGACCTTCTTCTTGACGATGAAACACAGAAATTGCATCGGAATTAAATAGAAAAGGCACAATGCCGACTTAAGTACAAGAAGACTGACTCTTCCTACTGTCTATGTTTTGAACCATTCCTGTGACACTATTTATAGATTCCGATGCTTCAATTCAGGTTTACTGTATCCCTTGGACGTACTTATTGACGATGAAACACAGAAATTGCATCGGAATTAATTAGAAAAGGCACAATGCTGACTTAAGTACAAGAAGACTGACTCTTCTTTCTGACTATGTTTTGAACCATTCCTGTGACGCTAGTTACAGATTCCGATGCTTCACTTCAGGTTTACTATTTCCCTTGGACCTTCTTATTGACGATGAAGCACAGTAATTGCATCGGAATTAAATTGAAAAGGGCACAATGCCGACTTAAGTACAAGAAGACTGACTCTTCTTACTGACTATGTTTTGAACCATTCGTGTGACACTAGTTATAGATTCCGATGCTTCACTTCAGGTTTACGGTATCCCACTGACCTTCTTATTGACGATGAAACACAGAAATTGCATCGGTGTTAAATGCAAAAGGCACAATGCCGACTTAAGTACATGTAGACTGACTCTTCCTACTGTCTATGCTTTGAAACATTCCTGTGACCTTAGTTATAGATTCCGATGCTTCATTTCAGGTTTACTGTATCCCTTGGACCTTCTTATTGACGATGAAACACAGAAAGGGCATCGGAATTAAATAGAAAAGGCACAATGCCGACTTAAGTACAAGAAGACTAACCTTTCTTACTGTCTATGCTTTGAACCATTCCTGTGACACTAGTTATAGATTCCGATGCTCCAGTTCAGGTTTACTGTATTCCTTGGACCTTCTTATTGACGATGAAACACAGAAATTGAATCGAAATTAAATACAAAAGGCACAATGTCGACTTAAGTACAAGAAGACTGACTCTTCCTACTGTCTATATTTTGAACCATTCCTGTGACACTAGTTATAGATTCCGATGCTTCTCTTCAGGTTTACTGTATCCCTCTGAACCTCTTATATACGATGAAACACAGAAATTGCATCGGAATTAAACAGAAAAGGCACAATGCCGACTTAAGTACAAGAAGACTGACTCTTCTTACTGACTATGTTTTGAACCATTCGTGTGACACTAGTTATAGATTCCGATGCTTCACTTCAGGTTTACGGTATCCCACTGACCTTCTTATTGACGATGAAACACAGAAATTGCATCGGTGTTAAATGCAAAAGGCACAATGCCGACTTAAGTACATGTAGACTGACTCTTCCTACTGTCTATGTTTTGAACCATTCCTGTGACACTGGTTATAGATTCCGATGCTTCACTGCAGGTTTACTGTAACCCTTGGACGTTCTTATTGACGATGAAACACAGTAATTGCATCGGAATTAAATTGAAAAGGCCACAATGCCGACTTAAGTACAAGAAGACTGACTCTTCTTACTGACTATGGTTTGAACTATTCCTGTGACACTAGTTAGAGATTCCGATGCTTCACTTCAGGTTTACTGTATTCCTCTGACCTTATTATTGACGATGAAACACAGTAATTGCATCGGAATTTAATTGAAAAGGGCACAATGCCGACTTAGGGACAAGAAGACTGACTCTTCTTACTGTCTATGTTTTGAATCATTCCTGTGTCACTAGTTATAGATTCCGATGCTTCACTTCAGATTTACTGTATTCCTTGTACCCTCTTATTGACGATGAAACACATAAATTGCATCGGAGTTAAATACAAAATGCACAATGCCGACTTAAGTACAAGAAGACTGACTCTTCTTACTGACTGTTTTGAAACTTTCCTGTGACACTAGTTATAGATTCCGATGCTTCACTTCAGGTATACTGTTTCCCTCTGACCTTCTTATTGACGATGAAACACAGAAATTGCATCGGAATTAAATAGAAAAGGCACAATGCCGACATAAGTACAAGAAGACTGACTCTTCCAACTGTCTATGATTTGAAATATTCCTGTGACCTTAGTTATAGATTCCGATGCTTCATTTCAGATTTACTGTATCCCTTGGACCTTCTTATTGACGATGAAACAAAGAAAGTGCATAGGAATTAAATAGAAAAGGCACAATGCCTACTTAAGTACAAGAAGACTGACTCTTCCTACTGTCTATGTTCTGATCCATTCCTGTGACACTAGTTATAGATTCTGATGCTTCATTTCAGGTTTACCGTATCCCTTGGATCTTCTTATTGACGATGAAACACAGATAGTGCATCGGAGTAAAATACAAAAGTCACAATGCCGACTTAAGTTCAAGAAGACTGACTCTTCTTACTGTCTATGCTTTGAACCATTCCTGTGACGCTAGTTACAGATTCCGATGCTTAACTACATGTTTACTGTATCCCTCTGACCTTCTTCTTGACGATGAAACACAGAAATTGCATCGGAATTAAATAGAAAAGGCACAATGCCGACTTAAGTACAAGAAGACTGACTCTTCCTACTGTCTATGATTTGAACCATTCCTGTGACACTAGTTATAGATTCCGATGCTTCACTTCAGGTTTACTGTATCCCTTGGACGCACTTATTGACGATGAAACACAGAAATTGCATCGGAATTAATTAGAAAAGGCACAATGCCGACTTAAGTACAAGAAGACTGACTCTTCTTTCTGACTATGTTTTGAACCATTCCTGTGACGCTAGTTACAGATTCCGATGCTTCACTTCAGGTTTACTATTTCCCTTGGACCTTCTTATTGACGATGAAGCACAGTAATTGCATCGGAATTAAATTGAAAAGGGCACAATGCAGACTTAAGTACAAGAAGACTGACTCTTCTTACTGACTATGTTTTGAACCATTCGTGTGACACTAGTTATAGATTCCGATGCTTCACTTCAGGTTTACGGTATCCCACTGACCTTCTTATTGACGATGAAACACAGAAATTGCATCGGTATTAAATGCAAAAGGCACAATGCCGACTTAAGTACATGTAGACTGACTCTTCCTACTGTCTATGCTTTGAAACATTCCTGTGACCTTAGTTATAGATTCCGATGCTTCATTTCATGTTTACTGTATCCCTTGGACCTTCTTATTGACGATGAAACACAGAAAGGGCATCGGAATTAAATAGAAAAGGCACAATGCCGACTTAAGTACAAGAAGACTAACCTTTCTTACTGTCTATGCTTTGAACCATTCCTGTGACACTAGTTATAGATTCCGATGCTCCAGTTCAGGTTTACTGTATTCCTTGGACCTTCTTATTGACGATGAAACACAGAAATTGAATCGAAATTAAATACAAAAGGCACAATGTCGACTTAAGTACAAGAAGACTGACTCTTCCTACTGTCTATGTTTTGAACCATTCCTGTGACTCTAGTTATATATTCCGATGCTTCACTTCAGGTTTACTGTATCCCTCTGACCCTCATCTAAACGATGAAACACAGAAATTGCATCGGAATTAAACAGAAAAGGCACAATGCCGACTTAAGTACAAGAAGACTGACTCTTCCTACTGTCTATGTTTTGAACCATTCCTGTGACACTGGATATAGATTCCGATGCTTCACTTCAAGGTTTACTGTAACCCTTGGACGTTCTTATTGACGATGAAACACAGTATTTGCATCGGAATTAAATTGAAAAGGCACAATGCCGACTTAAGTACAAGAAGACTGACTCTTCTTACTGACTATGGTTTGAACTATTCCTGTGACACTAGTTAGAGATTCCGATGCTTCACTTCAGATTTACTGTATTCCTTGTACCCTCTTATTGACGATGAAACACATAAATTGCATCGGAATTAAATACAAAATGCACAATGCCGACTTAAGTACAAGAAGACTGACTCTTGTTACTGACTGTTTTGAACCTTTCCTGTGACACTAGTTATAGATTCCGATGCTTCACTTCAGGTTTACTGTTTCCCTCTGACCTTCTTATTGACGATGAAACACAGAAATTGCATCGGAATTAAATAGAAAAGGCACAATGCCGACATAAGTACAAGAAGACTGACTCTTCCATCTGTCTATGTTTTGAAATATTCCTGTGACCTTAGTTATAGATTCCGATGCTTCATTTCAGATTTACTGTATCCGTTGGACCTTCTTATTGACGATGAAACAAAGAAAGTGCATAGGAATTAAATAGAAAAGGCACAATGCCGACTTAAGTACAAGAAGACTGACTCTTCCTACTGTCTATGTTCTGATCCATTCCTGTGACACTAGTTATAGATTCCGATGCTTCATTTCAGGTTTACCGTATCCCTTGGATCTTCTTATTGACGATGAAACACAGATAGTGCATCGGAGTAAAATACAAAAGGCACAATGCCGACTTAAGTTCAAGAAGACTGACTCTTCTTACTGTCTATGCTTTGAACCATTCCTGTGACGCTAGTTACAGATTCCGATGCTTAACTTCATGTTTACTGTATCCCTCTGACCTTCTTCTTGACGATGAAACACAGAAATTGCATCGGAATTAAATAGAAAAGGCACAATGCCGACTTAAGTACAAGAAGACTGACTCTTCCTACTGTCTATGCTTTGAACCATTCCTGTGACACTAGTTATAGATTCCGATGCTTCACTTCAGGTTTACTGTATCCCTTGGACGCACTTATTGACGATGAAACACAGAAATTGCATCGGAATTAATTAGAAAAGGCACAATGCCGACTTAAGTACAAGAAGACTGACTCTTCTTTCTGACTATGTTTTGAACCATTCCTGTGACGCTAGTTACAGATTCCGATGCTTCACTTCAGGTTTACTATTTCCCTTGGACCTTCTTATTGACGATGAAGCACAGTAATTGCATCGGAATTAAATTGAAAAGGGCACAATGCCGACTTAAGTACAAGAAGACTGACTCTTCTTACTGACTATGTTTTGAACCATTCGTGTGACACTAGTTATAGATTCCGATGCTTCACTTCAGGTTTACGGTATCCCACTGACCTTCTTATTGACGATGAAACACAGAAATTGCATCGGTATTAAATGCAAAAGGCACAATGCCGACTTAAGTACATGTAGACTGACTCTTCCTACTGTCTATGCTTTGAAACATTCCTGTGACCTTAGTTATAGATTCCGATGCTTCATTTCATGTTTACTGTATCCCTTGGACCTTCTTATTGACGATGAAACACAGAAAGGGCATCGGAATTAAATAGAAAAGGCACAATGCCGACTTAAGCACAAGAAGACTAACCTTTCTTACTGTCTATGCTTTGAACGATTCCTGTGACACTAGTTATAGATTCCGATGCTAAAGTTCAGGTTTACTGTATTCCTTGGACCTTCTTATTGACGATGAAACACAGAAATTGAATCGAAATTAAATACAAAAGGCACAATGTCGACTTAAGTACAAGAAGACTGACTCTTCCTACTGTCTATGTTTTGAACCATTCCTGTGACACTAGTTATAGATTCCGATGCTTCACTTCAGGTTTACTGTAACCCTTGGACGTTCTTATTGACGATGAAACACAGTAATTGCATCGGAATTAAATTGAAAAGGCCACAATGCCGACTTAAGTACAAGAAGACTGACTCTTCTTACTGACTATGGTTTGAACTATTCCTGTGACACTAGTTAGAGATTCCGATGCTTCACTTCAGGTTTACCGTATTCCTCTGACCTTATTATTGACGATGAAACACAGTAATTGCATCGGAATTTAATTGAAAAGGGCACAATGCCGACTTAAGTACAAGAAGACTGAATCTTCTTACTGTCTATGTTTTGAATCATTCTTGTGTCACTAGTTATAGATTCCGATGCTTCACTTCAGATTTACTGTATTCCTTGTACCCTCTTATTGACGATGAAACACATAAATTGCATCGGAATTAAATACAAAATGCACAATGCCGACTTAAGTACAAGAAGACTGACTCTTCTTACTGACTGTTTTGAACCTTTCCTGTGACACTAGTTATAGATTCCGATGCTTCACTTCAGGTTTACTGTTTCCCTCTGATCTTCTTATTGACGATGAAACACAGAAATTGCATCGGAATTAAATACAAAAGGCACAATGCCGACATAAGTACAAGAAGACTGACTCTTCCAACTGTCTATGTTTTGAAATATTCCTGTGACCTTAGTTATAGATTCCGATGCTTCATTTCAGATTTACTGTATCCCATGGACCTTCTTATGGACGATGAAACACAGAAAGTGCATAGGAATTAAATAGAAAAGGCACAATGCCGACTTAAGTACAAGAAGACTGACTCTTCCTACTGTCTATGTTTTGATCCATTCCTGTGACACTAGTTATGGATTCCGATGCTTCATTTCAGGTTTACCGTATCCCTTGGATCTTCTTATTGACGATGAAACACAGATAGTGCATCGGAGTAAAATACAAAAGGCACAATGCCGACTTAAGTTCAAGAAGACTGACTCTTCTTACTGTCTATGCTTTGAACCATTCCTGTGACGCTAGTTACAGATTCCGATGCTTCACTTCATGTTTACTGTATCCCTCTGACCTTCTTCTTGACGATGAAACACAGAAATTGCATCGGAATTAAATAGAAAAGGCACAATGGCGACTTAAGTACAAGAAGACTGACTCTTCCTACTGTCTATGTTTTGAACCATTCCTGTGACACTAGTTATAGATTCCGATGCTTCACTTCCGGTTTACTGTATCCCTTGGACGTACTTATTGACGATGAAACACAGTAATTGCATCGGAATTAATTAGAAAAGGCACAATGCCGACTTAAGTACAAGAAGACTGACTCTTCTTTCTGACTATGCTTTGAACCATTCCTGTGACGCTAGTTACAGATTCCGATGCTTCACTTCAGGTATACTATTTCCCTTGGACCTTCTTATTGACGATGAAGCACAGTAATTGCATCGGAATTAAATTGAAAAGGGCACAATGCCGACTTAAGTACAAGAAGACTGACTCTTCTTACTGACTATGTTTTGAACCATTCGTGTGACACTAGTTATAGATTCCGATGCTTCACTTCAGGTTTACGGTATCCCACTGACCTTCTTATTGACGATGAAACACAGAAATTGCATCGGTATTAAATGCAAAAGGCACAATGCCGACTTAAGTACATGTAAACTGACTCTTCCTACTGCCTATGTTTTGAACCATTCCTGTGACACTGGATATAAATACCGATGCTTCACTTCAAGGTTTACTGTAACCCTTGGACGTTCTTATTGACGATGAAACACAGTAATTGCATCGGAATTAAATTGAAAAGGCCACAATGCCGACTTAAGTACAAGAAGACTGACTCTTCTTACTGACTATGGTTTGAACTATTCCAGTGACACTAGTTAGAGATTCCGATGCTTCACTTCAGGTTTACTGTATTCCTCTGACCTTATTATTGACGATGAAACACAGTAATTGCATCGGAATTTAAATGAAAAGGGCACAATGCCGTCTTAAGTACAAGAAGACTGACTCTTCTTACTGTCTATGCTTTGAACCATTCCTGTGACACTAGTTATAGATTCCGATGCTTCACTTCAGGTTTACTGTATCCCTTGGACCTTCTTATTGACGATGAAAAACAGAAATTGCATCGGAATTAAATACAAAAGCCACAAAGCCAACTTAAGTACGAGAAGACTGACTCTTCTTACTGACTATGTTTTGAACCATTCCTGTGACACTAGTTATAGATTCCGATGCTTCACTTCAGGTTTACTGTATCCCTCTGACCTTCTTATTGAAGATGAAACACAGATAGTGCATCGGAGTTAAATACAAAAGGCACAATGCTGACTTAAGTACAAGAAGACTGACTCTTCTTACTGTCTATGTTTTGAATCATTCCAGTGTCACTAGTTATAGATTCCGATGCTTCACTTCAGATTTACTGTATTCCTTGTACCCTCTTATTGACGATGAAGCACATAAATTGCATCGGAATTAAATACAAAATGCACAATGCCGACTTAAGTACAAGAAGACTGACTCTTCTTACTGACTGTTTTGAACCTTTCCTGTGACACTAATTATAGATTCCGATGCTTCACTTCAGGTTTACTGTTTCCCTCTGACCTTCTTATTGACGATGAAACACAGAAATTGCATCGGAATTAAATAGAAAAGGCACAATGCCGACATAAGTACAAGAAGACTGACTCTTCCAACTGTCTATGTTTTGAAATATTCCTGTGACCTTAGTTATAGATTCCGATGCTTCATTTCAGATTTACTGTATACCTTGGACCTTCTTATTGACGATGAAACACAGAAAATGCATAGGAATTAAATAGAAAAGGCACAATGCCGACTTAAGTACAAGAGGACTGACTCTTCCTACTGTCTATGTTTTGATCCATTCCTGTGACACTAGTTATAGATTCCGATGCTTCATTTCAGGTTTACCGTATCCCTTGGATCTTCTTATTGACGATGAAACACAGAAATTGCATCGGAATTAAATACAAAAGCCACAAAGCCAACTTAAGTACAAGAAGACTGACTCTTCTTACTTTCTATGTTTTGAATCATTCCTGTGTCACTAGTTATAGATTCCGATGCTTCACTTCAGATTTACTGTATTCCTTGTACCCTCTTATTGACGATGAAACACATAAATTGCATCGGAATTAAATACAAAATGCACAATGCCGACTTAAGTACAACAAGACTGACTCTTCTTACTGACTGTTTTGAACCTTTCCTGTGACACTAGTTATAGATTCCGATGCTTCACTTCAGGTTTACTGTTTCCCTCTGACCTTCTTATTGACGATGAAACACAGAAATTGCATCGGAATGAAATAGAAAAGGCACAATGCCGACATAAGTACAAGAAGATTGACTCTTCCAACTGTCTATGTTTTGAAATATTCCTGTGACCTTAGTTATAGATTCCGATGCTTCATTTCAGATTTACTGTATCCCTTGGACCTTCTTATTGACGATGAAACACAGAAAGTGCATAGGAATTAAATAGAAAGGGCACAATGCCGACTTAAGTACAAGAAGACTGACTCTTCCTACTGTCTATGTTTTGATCCATTCCTGTGACACTAGTTATAGATTCCGATGCTTCATTTCAGGTTTACCGTATCCCTTGGATCTTCTTATTGACGATGAAACACAGATAGTGCATCGGAGTAAAATACAAAAGGCACAATGCCGACTTAAGTAGAAGAAGACTGACTCTTCTTACTGTCTATGCTTTGAACCATTCCTGTGACGCTAGTTACAGATTCCGATGCTTCACTTCATGTTTACTGTATCCCTCTGACCTTCTTCTTGACGATGAAACACAGAAATTGCATCGGAATTAAATAGAAAAGGCACAATGCCGACTTAAGTACAAGAAGACTGACTCTTCCTACTGTCTATGTTTTGAACCATTCCTGTGACACTAGTTATAGATTCCGATGCTTCACTTCCGGTTTACTGTATCCCTTGGACGTACTTATTGGCGATGAAACACAGTAATTGCATCGGAATTAATTAGAAAAGGCACAATGCCGACTTAAGTACAAGAAGACTGACTCTTCTTTCTGACTATGCCTTGAACCATTCCTGTGACGCTAGTTACAGATTCCGATGCTTCACTTCAGGTATACTATTTCCCTTGGACCTTCTTATTGACGATGAAGCACAGTAATTGCATCGGAATTACATTGAAAAGGGCACAATGCCGACTTAAGTACAAGAAGACTGACTCTTCTTACTGACTATGTTTTGAACCATTCGTGTGACACTAGTTATAGATTCCGATGCTTCACTTCAGGTTTACGGTATCCCACTGACCTTCTTATTGACGATGAAACACAGAAATTGCATCGGTATTAAATGCAAAAGGCACAATGCCGACTTAAGTACATGTAGACTGACTCTTCCTACTGCCTATGTTTTGAACCATTCCTGTGACACTGGATATAGATACCGATGCTTCACTTCAAGGTTTACTGTAACCCTTGGACGTTCTTATTGACGATGAAACACAGTAATTGCATCGGAATTAAATTGAAAAGGCCACAATGCCGACTTAAGTACAAGAAGACTGACTCTTCTTACTGACTATGGTTTGAACTATTCCAGTGACACTAGTTAGAGATTCCGATGCTTCACTTCAGGTTTACTGTATTCCTCTGACCTTATTATTGACGATGAAACACAGTAATTGCATCGGAATTTAAATGAAAAGGGCACAATGCCGTCGTAAGTACGAGAAGACTGACTCTTCTTACTGTCTATGCTTTGAACCATTCCTGTGACACTAGTTATAGATTCCGATGCTTCACTTCAGGTTTACTGTATCCCTTGGACCTTCTTATTGACGATGAAAAACAGAAATTGCATCGGAATTAAATACAAAAGCCACAAAGCCAACTTAAGTACGAGAAGACTGACTCTTCTTACTGACTATGTTTTGAACCATTCCTGTGACACTAGTTATAGATTCCGATGCTTCACTTCAGGTTTACTGTATCCCTCTGACCTTCTTATTGAAGATGAAACACAGGTAGTGCATCGGAGTTAAATACAAAAGGCACAATGCTGACTTAAGTACAAGAAGACTGACTCTTCTTACTGTCTATGTTTGAATCATTCCTGTGTCACTAGTTATAGATTCCGATGCTTCACTTCAGATTTACTGTATTCCTTGTACCCTCTTATTGACGATGAAGCACATAAATTGCATCGGAATGAAATACAAAATGCACAATGCCGACTTAAGTACAAGAAGACTGACTCTTCTTACTGACTGTTTTGAACCTTTCCTGTGACACTAGTTATAGATTCCGATGCTTCACTTCAGGTTTACTGTTTCCCTCTGACCTTCTTATTGACGATGAAACACAGAAATTGCATCGGAATTAAATAGAAAAGGCACAATGCCGACATAAGTACAAGAAGACTGACTCTTCCAACTGTCTATGTTTTGAAATATTCCTGTGACCTTAGTTATAGATTCCGATGCTTCATTTCAGATTTACTGTATACCTTGGACCTTCTTATTGACGATGAAACACAGAAAATGCATAGGAATTAAATAGAAAAGGCACAATGCCGACTTAAGTACAAGAGGACTGACTCTTCCTACTGTCTATGTTTTGATCCATTCCTGTGACAGTAGTTATAGATTCCGATGCTTCATTTCAGGTTTACCGTATCCCTTGGATCTTCTTATTGACGATGAAACACAGAAATTGCATCGGAATTAAATAGAAAAGGCACAATGCCGACTTAAGTAGAAGAAGACTGACTCTTCCTACTGTCTATGTTTTGAACCATTCCTGTGACACTAGTTATAGATTCCGATGCTTCACTTCAGGTTTACTGTATCACTCTGACCTTCTCATTGACGATGAAACACAGAAATTGCATCGGAATTAAATACAAAAGCCACAAAGCCAACTTAAGTACAAGAAGACTGACTCTTCTTACTGACTATGTTTTGAACCATTCCTGTGACACTAGTTATAGATTCCGATGCTTCACTTCAGGTTTACTGTATCTCCCTGACCTTCGTATTGAAGATGAAACACAAATAGTGCATCGGAGTTAAATACAAAAGGCACAATGCTGACTTAAGTAAAAGAAGACTGACTCTTCTTACTGTCTATGTTTTGAATCATTCCTGTGTCACTAGTTATAGATTCCGATGCTTCACTTCAGATTTACTGCATTCCTTGTACCCTATTATTGACGATGAAACACATAAATTGCATCGGAATTAAATACAAAATGCACAATGCCGACTTAAGTACAACAAGACTGACTCTTCTTACTGACTGTTTTGAACCTTTCCTGTGACACTAGTTATAGATTCCGATGCTTCACTTCAGGTTTACTGTTTCCCTCTGACCTTCTTATAGACGATGAAACACAGAAATTGCATCGGAATGAAATAGAAAAGGCACAATGCCGACATAATTACAAGAAGACTGACTCTTCCTACTGTCTATGTTTTGATCCATTCCTGTGACACTAGTTATAGATTCCGATGCTTCATTTCAGGTTTACCGTATCCCTTGGATCTTCTTATTGACGATGAAACACAGATAGTGCATCGGAGTAAAATACAAGAGGCACAATGCCGACTTAAGTACAAGAAGACTGACTCTTAGTACTGTCTATGTTTTGAACCATTCCTGTGACACTAGTTATAGATACTGATGCTGCACTTCAGGTTTACTGTATCCCTCTGACCTTCTTTTTGACGATGAAACACAGATATTGCATCGGAATTAAATACAAAAGGCACAATGCCGACGTAAGTACTAGAAGACTGACACTTCTTACTGACTATGCTTTCAACTATTCCTGTGACACTAGTTAGAGATTCCGATGCTTCACTTCAGGTTTACTATATTCCTCTGACCTTATTATTGACGATGAAACACAGTAATTGCATCGGAATTAAATTGAAAAGGGCACAATGCCGACGTAAGTACAAGAAGACTGACTCTTTTTACTGACTATGTTTTGAACCATTCCTGTGACGATAGTTACAGATTCCGATGCTTCACTTCAGGTTTACTGTATCCCCTGGCCCTATGTACTGACGATGATACACAGATATTGCATCGGAATTAAATACAAAGGGCACAATGCGGACGTAAGTACAAGAAGACTGACTCTTCTTACTGACTATGTTTTGAAACATACCTGAGACACTAGTTAGAGATTCCGATGCTTCACTTCAGGTTTACTGTATCCCTCTGACCTTCTTACTGACGATGAAACACAGAAAGTGCATCGGAATTAAATAGAAAAGGCACAATGCCGACTTAAGTACAAGAAGACTGACTCTTCCTACTGTCTATGTTTTGAACCATTCCTGTGACACTAGTTATAGATTCCGATGCCTCACATCAGGTTTACTGTATCCCTTGGACCTTCTTATTGACGATGAAACACAGAAATTGCATCGGAATTAAATACAAAAGCCACAATGCCGACTTAAGTACAAGAAGACTGACTCTTCTTACTGACTATGCTTTGAACCATTCCTGTGACACTAGTTATAGATTCCGATGCTTCACTTCAGGTTTACTGTATCCCTTTGACCTTCGTATTGACGATGAAACACAGATATTGCATCGGAATTAAATACAAAAGGCACAATGCCGACGTAAGTACTAGAAGACTGACACTTCTTACTGACTATGCTTTCAACTATTCCTGTGACACTAGTTAGAGATTCCGATGCTTCACTTCAGGTTTACTATATTCCTCTGACCTTATTATTGACGATGAAACACAGTAATTGCATCGGAATTAAATTGAAAAGGGCACAATGCCGACGTAAGTACAAGAAGACTGACTCTTCATACTGTCTATGATTTGAACCATTCCTGTGACACTAAATATAGATTCCGATGCTTCACTTCAGGTTTACTGTATCCTTTGGACCTTCTTATTGACGATGAAAAACAGAAATTGCATCGGAATTAAATACAAAAGCTACAAAGCCGACTTAAGACAAGAAGACTGTCTCTTCTTACTGACTATGTTTTGAACCATTCCTGTGACACTAGTTATAGATTCCGATGCTTCACTTCAGGTTTACTGTATCCCTCCGACTTTCTTATTGAAGATGAAACACAGATAGTGCATCGGAGTTAAATACAAAAGGCACAATGACGACTTAAGTACAAGAATACTGACTCTTCCTACTGTCTATGTTTTGAAACATTCCTGTGACACTAGTTATAGATTTCGATGCTTCACTTCTGGATTACTGTATCCCTCTGACCGTCTTTCTGACGATGAAACACAGAAATTGGATCGGAATTAAATACAAAAGGCACAATGCCGACTTAAGTACATGAAGACTGACCCTTCTTACTGTCTATGATTTGAACCATTCCTGTGACGCTAGTTACAGATTCCGATGTTTCACTTCAGGATTACTGTATCCCTCTGACCTTCTAATTGACGATGAAACACAGAAATTGCATCGGAATTAAATAGAAAAGGCACAATGCCGACTTAAGTACAAGAAGACTGACTCTTCTTACTGACAAGGTTTTGAACCATTCCTGCGACGCTAGTTACAGATTCCGATGCTTCACTTCAGGTTTACTGTATCCCTCGGACCTTCTTATTGAAGATGAAACACAGATGTTGCATCGGAATTAAATACAAAAGGCACAATGCCGATGTAAGTACAAGAAGACTAACTCTTCTTACTGACGATGTTTTGAACCATTCCTGTGACACTAGTTAGAGCTTCCGATGCTTGACTTCAGGTTTACTGTATCCCTCTGACCTTCTTATTGACGATGAAATACAGTAATTGCATCGGAATTAAATTGTAAAGGGCATAATGCCGACTTAAGTACAAGAAGTCCGATTCTTCTTACTGTCTATGGTTTGAACCATTCCTGTGACAGTAGTTATAGATTTCGATGCTTCACTTCAATTTTACTGTATCCCTTGGACCTTCTTATTGACGATGAAACACAGAAATTGCATCGGAATTAAATACAAAAGGCACAATGCCGACTTAACTACAAGAAAACTGACTCTTCTTACTGACTATGTTTTGAACCATTCCTGTGACACTAGTTATAGATTCCGGTGCTTCACTTCAGGTTTACTGTATCCCTCTGACCTTCGTATTGACGATGGAGCACAGAAATTGCATCGGAATTAAACACAAATGGCACAATGCCGACTTAAGTACAAGAAGACTGACTCTTCTTTCTGACTATGTTTTGAACCATTCCTGTGACGCTAGTTACAGATTCCGATGCTTCACTTCAGGTTTACTATTTCCTTGGACCTTCTTATTGACGATGAAACACAGTAATTGCATCGGAATTAAATTGAAAAGGGCAAATTGCCGACTTAAGTACAAGAAGACTGACTCTTCTTACTGACTATGTTTTGAACCATTCGTGTGACACTAGTTATAGATTCCGATGCTTCACTTCAGGTTTACGGTATCCCTCTGACCTTCTTATTGACGATGAAACACAGAAATTGCATCGGTATTAAATGCAAAGGGCACAATGCCGACTTAAGTACATGTAGACTGACTCTTCCTACTGTCTATGATTTGAAACATTCCTGTGACCTTAGTTATAGATTCCGATGCTTCATTTCAGGTTTACTGTATCCCTTGGACGTTCTTATTGACGATGAAACACAGAAAGGGCATCGGAATTAAATAGAAAAGGCACAATGACGACTGAAGTATAAGAAGACTGACTCTTCCTACTGTCTATGTTTTGGACCTTCTTGTTGACGATGAAACACAGAAATTTCCTCGGAATAAAATAGAAAACGATCAATGCCGACTTAAGTACAAGAACAGTGACTCTTCTTACTGTCTATGGTTTGAACCATTCCTGTGACCGTAGTTACAGATTCCGATGCTTCACTTCAGGTTTATTGTATCCCTCTGACCGTCTTATTGACGATGAAGCACAGAAATTTCATCGGAATTAATTAGAAAAGGCAAAATGCCGACTTAAGTACAAGAAGACTGACTCTTCCTACTGTCTATGTTTTGAACCATTCCTGTGACACTAGTTATAGATTCCGATGCTTCACTTCAGGTTTACTGTATCCCTTGGACGTACTTATTGACGATGAAACACAGAAATTGCATCGGAATTAAATAGAAAAGGCACAATGCCGACTTAAGTACAAGAAGGCTGACTCTTCTTTCTGACTATGTTTTGAACCATTCCTGTGACGCTAGTTACAGATTCCGATGCTTCACGTCAGGTTTACTATTTCCCTTGGACCTTCTTATTGACGATGAAACACAGTAATTGCATCGGAATTAAATTGAAAAGGGCAAATTGCCGACTTAAGTACAAGAAGACTGACTCTTCTTACTGACTATGTTTTGAACCATTCGTGTGACACTAGCTATAGATTCCGATGCTTCACTTCAGGTTTACGGTATCCCTCTGACCTTCTTATTGACGATGAAACACAGAAATTGCATCGGTATTAAATGCAAAACGCACAATGCCGACTTAAGTACATGTAGACTGACTCTTCCTACTGTCTATGCTTTGAAACATTCCTGTGACCTTAGTTATAGATTCCGATGCTTCATTTCAGGTTTACTGTATCCTTGGACCTTCTTATTGACGATGAAACACAGAAAGGGCATCGGAATTAAATAGAAAAGGCACAATGCCGACTTAAATACAAGAAGACTAACCTTTCTTACTGTCTATGCTTTGAACCATTCCTGTGACACTAGTTATAGATTCCGATGCTTCACTTCAGGTTTACTGTATTCCTTGACCTTCTTATTGACGATGAAACACAGAAATTGAATCGAAATTAAATACAAAAGGCACAATGTCGACTTAAGTACAAGAAGACTGACTCTTCCTACTGTCTATGTTTTGAACCATTCCTGTGACACTAGTTATAGATTCCGATGCTTCACTTCAGGTTTACTGTATCCCTCTGACCTTCTTATTGACGATGCAACACAGAAATTGCATCGGAATTAAATAGAAAAGGCACAATGCCGACTTAAGTACAAGAAGACTGACTCTTCCTACTGTCTATGCTTTGAACCATTCCTGTGACACTTTTTATAGATTCCGATGCTTCACTTCAGGTTTACTGTAACCCTTGGACCTCTTATTGACGATGAAACACAGAAAGGGCATCGGAATTAAATAGAAAAGGCACAATGCCGACTTAAGTACAAGGAGACTAACCTTTCTTACTGTCTATGCTTTGAACCATTCCCTGTGACACTAGTTATAGATTCCGATGCTTCACTTCAGGTTTACTGTATCCCTTGGACCTTCTTATTGACGATGAAACACAGAAATTGAATCGAAATTAAATACAAAAGGCACAATGTCGACTTAAGTGCAAGAAGACTGACTCTTCCTACTGTCTATGTTTTGAACCATTCCTGTGACACTAGTTATTGATTCCGATGCTTCACTTCAGGTTTACTGTATCCCTCTGACCCTCTTATATACGATGAAACACAGAAATTGCATCGGAATTACACAGAAAAGGCACAATGCCGACATAAGTACAAGAAGACTGATTCTTCTTACTGTCTCTGTTTTGAACCATTCCTGTGACGCTAGTTACAGATTCCGATGCTTCACTTCAGGTTTACTGTATCCCTCTGACCTTCTCATTGACGATGCAACACAGAAGTTGCATCGGAATTAAATAGAAAAGGCACAATGCCGACTTAAGTACAAGAAGACTGACTCTTCCTACTGTCTATGATTTGTACCATTCCTGTGACACTGGTTGTAGATTCCGATGCTTCACTTCAGGTTTACTGTAACCCTTGGACGTTCTTATTGACGATGAAACACAGTAATTGCATCGGAATTAAATTGAAAAGGCCACATTTCCGACTTAAGTACAAGAAGACTGACTCTCCTTACTGTCTATGTTTTGAACCATTCCTGTGACACTAGTTATAGATTCCGATGCTTCACTTCAGGTTTACTGTATCCCTTGGACCTTCTTGTTGACGATGAAACACAGAAATTGCCTCGGAATAAAATAGAAAACGAACAATGCCGACTTAAGTACAAGAACAGTGACTCTTCTTACTGTCTATGCTTTGAACCATTCCTGTGACCGTAGTTACAGATTCCGATGCTTCACTTCAGGTTTATTGTATCCCTCTGACCTTCTTATTGACGATGAAACACAGAAATTGCATCGGAATTAATTAGAAAAGGCAAAATGCCGACTTAAGTACAAGAAGACTGACTCTTCCTAGTGTCTATGTTTTGAACCATTCCTGTGACACTAGTTATAGATTCCGATGCTTCACTTCAGGTTTACTGTATCCCTTGGACGTACTTATTGACGATGAAACACAGAAATTGCATCGGAATTAAATAGAAAAGGCACAATGCCGACTTAAGTACAAGAAGGCTGACTCTTCTTTCTGACTATGTTTTGAACCATTCCTTTGACGCTAGTTACAGATTCCGATGCTTCACTTCAGGTTTACTATTTCCCTTGGACCTTCTTATTGACGATGAAACACAGTAATTGCATCGGAATTAAATTGAAAAGGGCGAATAGCCGACTTAAGTACAAGAAGACTGACTCTTCTTACTGACTATGTTTTGAACCATTCGTGTGACACTAGTTATAGATTCCGATGCTTCACTTCAGGTTTACGGTATCCCTCTGACCTTCTTATTGACGATGAAACACAGAAATTGCATCGGTATTAAATGCAAAAGGCACAATGCCGACTTAAGTACATGTAGACTAACTCTTCCTACTGTCTATGATTTGAAACATTCCTTTGACCTTAGTTATAGATTCCGATGCTTCATTTCAGGTTTACTGTATCCCTTGGACCTTCTTATTGACGATGAAACACAGAAAGGGCATCGGAATTAAATAGAAAAGGCACAATGCCGACTTAAGTACAAGAAGACTGACTCTTCTTACTGTCTATGATTTGAACCATTCCTGTGACACTAGTTATAGATTCCGATGCTTCACTTCAGGTTTACTGTATTCCTTGGACCTTCCTATTGACGATGAAACACAGAAATTGAATCGAAATTAAATACAAAAGGCACAATGTCGACTTAAGTACAAGAAGACTGACTCTTCCTACTGTCTATGTTTTGAACCATTCCTGTGACACTAGTTATAGATTCCGATGCTTCACTTCAGGTTTACGGTATCCCTCTGTCCTTCTTATTGACGATGAAACACAGAAATTGCATCGGTATTAAATGCAAAAGGCACATTGCCGACTTAAGTACATGTAGACTGACTCTTCCTACTGTCTATGTTTTGAAACATTCCTGTGACCTTTGTTATAGATTCCGATGCTTCATTTCAGGTTTACTGTAGCCCTTGGACATTCTTATTGACGATGAAACACAGAAAGGGCATCGGAATTAAATAGAAAAGGCACAATGCCGACTTAAGTACAAGAAGACTGACTCTTCTTACTGTCTATGATTTGAACCATTCCTGTGACACTAGTTATAGATTCCGATGCTTCACTTCAGGTTTACTGTATCCCTCTGACCCTCTTATATACGATGAAACACAGAAATTGCATCGGAATTACACAGAAAAGGCACAATGCCGACATAAGTACAAGAAGACTGATTCTTCTTACTGTCTCTGTTTTGAACCATTCCTGTGACGCTAGTTACAGATTCCGATGCTTCACTTCAGGTTTACTGTATCCCTCTGACCTTCTTATTGACGATGCAACACAGAAGTTGCATCGGAATTAAATAGAAAAGGCACAATGCCGACTTAAGTACAAGAAGACTGACTCTTCCTACTGTCTATGATTTGTACCATTCCTGTGACACTGGTTATAGATTCCGATGCTTCACTTCAGGTTTACTGTAACCCTTGGACGTTCTTATTGACGATGAAACACTGTAATTGCATCGGAATTAAATTGAAAAGGCCACATTTCCGACGTAAGTACAAGAAGACTGACTCTCCTTACTGTCTATGTTTTGAACCATTCCTGTGACACTAGTTATAGATTCCGATGCTTCACTTCAGGTTTACTGTATCCCTTGGACCTTCTTGTTGACGATGAAACACAGAAATTGCCTCGGAATAAAATAGAAAACGAACAATGCCGACTTAAGTACAAGAACAGTGACTCTTCTTACTGTCTATGCTTTGAACCATTCCTGTGACCGTAGTTACAGATTCCGATGCTTCACTTCAGGTTTATTGTATCCCTCTGACCTTCTTAATGACGATGAAACACAGAAATTGCATCGGAATTAATTAGAAAAGGCAAAATGCCGACTTAAGTACAAGAAGACTGACTCTTCTTACTGTCTATGTTTTGAACCATTCCTGTGACACTAGTTATAGATTCCGATGCTTCACTTCAGGTTTACTGTATCCCTTGGACGTACTTATTGACGATGAAACACAGAAATTGCATCGGAATTAAATAGAAAAGGCACAATGCCGACTTAAGTACAAGAAGGCTGACTCTTCTTTCTGACTATGTTTTGAACCATTCCTTTGACGCTAGTTACAGATTCCGATGCTTCACTTCAGGTTTACTATTTCCCTTGGACCTTCTTATTGACGATGAAACACAGTAATTGCATCGGAATTAAATTGAAAAGGGCGAATTGCCGACTTAAGTACAAGAAGACTGACTCTTCTTACTGACTATGTTTTGAACCATTCGTGTGACACTAGTTATAGATTCCGATGCTTCACTTCAGGTTTACGGTATCCCTCTGACCTTCTTATTGACGATGAAACACAGAAATTGCATCGGTATTAAATGCAAAAGGCACAATGCCGACTTAAGTACATGTAGACTGACTCTTCCTACTGTCTATGCTTTGAAACATTCCTGTGACACTGGTTATAGATTCCGATGCTTCACTTCAGGTTTACTGTATTCCTTGGACCTTCCTATTGACGATGAAACACAGAAATTGAATCGAAATTAAATACAAAAGGCACAATGTCGACTTAAGTACAAGAAGACTGACTCTTCCTACTGTCTATGTTTTGAACCATTCCTGTGACACTAGTTATAGATTCCGATGCTTCACTTCAGGTTTACTGTATCCCTCTGACCTTCTTATTGACGATGCAACACAGAAATTGCATCGGAATTAAATAGAAAAGGCACAATGCCGACTTAAGTACAAGAAGACTGTCTCTTCCTACTGTCTATGCTTTGAACCATTCCTGTGACACTTGTTATAGATTCCGATGCTTCACTTCAGGTTTACTGTAACCCTTGGACGTTCTTATTGACGATGAAACACAGTAATTGCATCTGAATTAAATCGAAAAGGCCACAATGCCGGCTTAAGTACTAGAAGACTGACTCTTCTACTGAGTATGCTTTGAACCATTCCTGTGACACTAGTTATAGATTCCGATGCTTCACTTCAGGTTTACGGTATCCCTCTGTCCTTCTTATTGACGATGAAACACAGAAATTGCATCGGTATTAAATGCAAAAGGCACATTGCCGACTTAAGTACATGTAGACTGACTCTTCCTACTGTCTATGTTTTGAAACATTCCTGTGACCTTTGTTATAGATTCCGATGCTTCATTTCAGGTTTACTGTAGCCCTTGGACATTCTTATTGACGATGAAACACAGAAAGGGCATCGGAATTAAATAGAAAAGGCACAATGCCGACTTAAGTACAAGAAGACTGACTCTTCTTACTGTCTATGATTTGAACCATTCCTGTGACACTAGTTATAGATTCCGATGCTTCACTTCAGGTTTACTGTATCCCTTGGACCTTCTTATTGACGATGAAACACAGAAATTGCATCGGAATTAAATACAAATGGCACAATGCCAATTTAGGTACAAGAAGACTGACTCTTCTTACTGACTATGTTTTAACAATTCCTGTGACACTGGTTATAGATTCCGATGCTTCACTTCAGGTTTACTGTAACCCTTGGACCTTCTTATGGACGATGAAACACAGAAATTGCATCGGAATTAAATACAAAAGGCACAATGCCGACTTAAGTACAAGAAGACTGACTCTTCCTACTGGCTATGTTTTGAACCATTCCTGTGAGACATGTTATAGATTCCGATGCTACACTTCAGGTTTACTGTATCCCTCTGACCTTCTTATTGACGATGAAACACAGAAATTGCATTCGAATTAAATATAAAAGGCAAATGCCGACTTAAGTACAAGAAGACTGACTCTCCTTACTGTCTATGTTTTGAACCATTCCTGTGACACTAGATATAGATTCCGATGCTTCACTTCAGGTTTACTGTATCCCTTGGACCTTCTTGTTGACGATGAAACACAGAAATTGCATCGGAATTAAATACAAAAGCCAAAATGCCAACTTAAGTACAAGAAGACTGACTCTTCTTACTGTCTATGCTTTGAACCATTCCTGTGACACTAGTTATAGATTCCGATGCTTCACTTCAGGTTTACTGAATACCTTGGACCTTCCTATTGACGATGAAACACAGAAATTGAATCGAAATTAAATACAAAAGGCACAATGTCGACTTAAGTACAAGAAGACTGACTCTTCCTACTGTCTATGTTTTGAACCATTCCTGTGACACTAGTTATAGATTCCGATGCTTCACTTCAGGTTTACTGTATCCCTCTGACCTTCTTATTGACGATGCAACACAGAAATTGCATCGGAATTAAATAGAAAAGGCACAATGCCGACTTAAGTACAAGAAGACTGTCTCTTCCTACTGTCTATGCTTTGAACCATTCCTGTGACACTGGTTATAGATTCCGATGCTTCACTTCAGGTTTACTGTAACCCTTGGACGTTCTTATTGACGATGAAACACAGTAATTGCATCTGAATTAAATCGAAAAGGCCACAATGCCGGCTTAAGTACTAGAAGACTGACTCTTCTACTGAGTATGCTTTGAACCATTCCTGTGACACTAGTTATAGATTCCGATGCTTCACTTCAGGTTTACGGTATCCCTCTGTCCTTCTTATTGACGATGAAACACAGAAATTGCATCGGTATTAAATGCAAAAGGCACATTGCCGACTTAAGTACATGTAGACTGAATCTTCCTACTGTCTATGTTTTGAAACATTCCTGTGACCTTTGTTATAGATTCCGATGCTTCATTTCAGGTTTACTGTAGCCCTTGGACATTCTTATTGACGATGAAACACAGAAAGGGCATCGGAATTAAATAGAAAAGGCACAATGCCGACTTAAGTACAAGAAGACTGACTCTTCTTACTGTCTATGATTTGAACCATTCCTGTGACACTAGTTATAGATTCCGATGCTTCACTTCAGGTTTACTGTATCCCTTGGACCTTCTTATTGACGATGAAACACAGAAATTGCATCGGAATTAAATACAAATGGCACAATGCCAATTTAGGTACAAGAAGACTGACTCTTCTTACTGACTATGTTTTAACCATTCCTGTGACACTGGTTATAGATTCCGATGCTTCACTTCAGGTTTACTGTAACCCTTGGACCTTCTTATGGACGATGAAACACAGAAATTGCATCGGAATTAAATACAAAAGGCACAATGCCGACTTAAGTACAAGAAGACTGACTCTTCCTACTGGCTATGTTTTGAACCATTCCTGTGAGACATGTTATAGATTCCGATGCTACACTTCAGGTTTACTGTATCCCTCTGACCTTCTTATTGACGATGAAACACAGAAATTGCATTCGAATTAAATACAAAAGGCAAATGCCGACTTAAGTACAAGAAGACTGACTCTCCTTACTGTCTATGTTTTGAACCATTCCTGTGACACTAGATATAGATTCCGATGCTTCACTTCAGGTTTACTGTATCCCTTGGACCTTCTTGTTGACGATGAAACACAGAAATTGCCTCCGAATAAAATAGAAAACGCACAATGCCGACTTAAGTACCAGAAGACTGACTCTTCTTACTGTCTATGCTTTGAACCATTCCTGTGACCGTAGTTACAGATTCCGATGCTTCACTTCAGGTTTATTGTATCCCTCTGACCTTCTTATTGACGATGAAACACAGAAATTGCATCGGAATTAAATAGAAAAGGCACAATGCCGACTTAAGTACAAGAAGACTGACTCTTCCTACTGTCTATGTTTTGAACCATTCCTGTGACACTAGTTATAGATTCCGATGCTTCACTTCAGGTTTACTGTATCCCTTGGACGTACTTATTGACGATGAAACACTGAAATTGCATCGGAATTAAATAGAAAAGGCACAATGCCGACTTAAGTACAAGAAGACTGACTCTTCTTTCTGACTATGTTTTGAACCATTCCTGTGACGATAGTTACAGATTCCGATGCTTCACTTCAGGTTTACTATTTCCCTTGGACCTTCTTGTTGACGATGAAACACAGATATTGCATCGGAATTAAATACAAAAGGCACAAAGCCGACGTAAGTACAAGAAGACTGACTCTTCTTACTGACTATGTTTTGAACCATTCCTGTGACACTAGTTATAGATTCTGATGCTTCACTTCGGGTTTACGGTATCCCTCTGACATCCTTATTGACGATGAAACACAGAAATTGCATAGGTATTAAATGCAAAAGGCACAATGCCGACTTAAGTACAAGAAGACTAACCTTTCGTACTGTCTATGCTTTGAACCACTCCTGTGACACTAGTTATAGATTCCGATGCTGCACTTCAGGTTTACTGTATCCCTCTGACCCTCTTATATACGATGAAACACAGAAATTGCATCGGAATTAAACAGAAATGGCACAATGCCGACTTAAGTACAAGAAGACTGATTCTTCTTACTGTCTCTGTTTTGAACCATTCCTGTGACGCTAGTTACAGATTCCGATGTTTCACTTCAGGTTAACTGTATCCCTCTGACCTTCTTAATGACGATGCAACACAGAAATTGCATCGGAATTAAATAGAAAAGGCACAATGCCGACTTAAGTACAAGAAGACTGACTCTTCCTACTGTCTATGTTTGAACCATTCCTGTGACACTGGTTATAGATTCCGATGCTTCACTTCAGGTTTACTGTAACCCTTGGACGTTCTTATTGACGATGAAACACAGTAATTGCATCAGAATTAAACTGAAAAGGCCACAATGCCGACTTAAGTACAAAAAGACTGACTCTTCTTACTGACTATGTTTTGAACCATTCCTGTGACACTAGTTATAGATTCCGATGCTTCACTTCAGGTTTACGGTATCCCTCTGACCTTCTTATTGACGATGAAACACAGAAATTGCATCGGTATTAAATGCAAAAGGCACAATGACGACTTAAGTACATGTAGACTGACTCTTCCTTCTGTCTATGTATTGAAACATTCCTGTGACCTTAGTTATAGATTCCGATGCTTCATTTCAGGTTTACTGTAGCCCTTGGACCTTCTTATTGACGATGAAACACAGAAAGGGCATCGGAATTAAATAGAAAAGGCACAATGCCGACTTAAGTACAAGGAGACTAACCTTTCTTACTGTCTATGCTTTGAACCATTCCTGTGACACTAGTTATAGATTCCGATGCTTCACTTCAGGTTTACTGTATCCCTTGGACCTTCTTATTGACGATGAAACACAGAAATTGAATCGAAATTAAATACAAAAGGCACAATGTCGATCTAAGTGCAAGAAGACTGACTCTTCCTACTGTCTATGTTTTGAACCATTCCTGTGACACTAGTTATTGATTCCGATACTTCACTTCAGGTTTACTGTATCCCTCTGACCCTCTTATATACGATGAAACACAGAAATCGCATCGGAATTACACAGAAAAGGCACAATGCCGACTAAAGTACAAGAAGACTGATTCTTCTTACTGTCTCTGTTTTGAACCATTCCTGTGACGCTAGTTACAGATTCCGATGCTTCACTTCAGGTTTACTGTATCCCTCTGACCTTCTTATTGACGATGCAACACAGAAATTGCATCGGAATTAAATAGAAAGGGCACAATGCCGACTTAAGTACAAGAAGACTGACTCTTCCTACTGTCTATGATTTGAACCATTCCTGTGACACTGGTTATAGATTCCGATGCTTCACTTCAGGTTTACTGTAACCCTTGGACGTTCTTATTGACGATGAAACACAGTAATTACATCGGAATTAAATTGAAAAGGCCACAATGCCGACTTAAGTACAAGAAGACTGACTCTCCTTACTGTCTATGTTTTGAACCATTCCTGTGACACTAGTTATAGATTCCGATGCTTCACTTCAGGTTTACTGTATCCCTTGGACTTTCTTATTGACGATGAAACACAGAAATTGCATCGGAATTAAATACAAATGGCACAATGCCGATTTAGGTACAAGAAGACTGACTCTTCTTACTGACTATGTTGTGAACAATTCCTGTGACACTAGTTATAGATTGCGATGCTTCACTTCAGGTTTACGGTATCCCTCTGACCCTCTTATTGACGATGAAACATAGAAATTGCATCGGAATTAAATACAAAACGCACAATGCCGACTTAAGTACATGTAGACTGACTCTTCCTACTGTATATGATTTGAAACATTCCTGTGTCCTTAGTTATAGATTCCGATGCTTCATTTCAGGTTTACTGTATCCCTTGGACGTTCTTATTGACGATGAAACACAGAAAGGGCATCGGAATTAAATAGAAAAGGCACAATGCCGACTTAAGTATAAGAAGACTGACTCTTCCTACTGTCTATGTTTTGAACCATTCCTGTGACGCTAGTCATAGATTCCGATGCTTCACTTCAGGTTTACTGTATCCCTCTGACCTTCTTATTGACGATGAAACACAGAGATAGCATCGCAATTAAATACAAAATGCACAATGCCGACTTAAGTACAAGAAGACTAACCTTTCTTACTGTCTATGATTTGAACCATTCCCGTGACACTAGTTATACATTCCGATGCTTCACTTCAGGTTTACTGTATTCCTTGGACCTTCTTATTAACGATGAAACACAGAAATTGATCGGAATTAAATACAAAAGGCACAATGCCGACTTAAGTACAAGAAGACTGACTCTTCTTGCTGTCTATGATTTGAACCATTCCTGTGACATTAGTTATAGATTCCGATGCTTCACTTCAGGTTTACTGTGTCTCTCTGACCTTCTTATTGACGATGAAACACAGATATTGCATCGGAATTAAATACAAAAGGCACAAAGCCGACGTAAGTACAAGAAGACTGACCCTTCTTACTGACTATGTTTTGAACCATTCCTGTGACACTAGTTATAGATTCTGATGCTTCACTTCAGGTTTACGGTATCCCTCTGACCTTCTTATTGACGATGAAACACAGAAATTGAATCGAAATTAAATACAAAAGGCACAATGTCGACTCAAGTACAAGAAGACTGACTCTTCCTACTGTCTATGTTTTGAACCATTCCTGTGACACTAGTTATAGATTCCGATGCTTCACTTCAGGTTTACTGTATCCCTCTGACCCTCTTATATACGATGAAACACAGAAATTGCATCGGAATTAAACAGAAAAGGCACAATGCCGACTTAAGTACAAGAAGACTGACTCTTCTTACTGACTATGTTTTGAACCATTCCTGTGACACTAGTTATAGATTCCGATGCTTCACTTCAGGTTTACGGTATCCCTCTGACCTTCTTATTGACGATGAAACACAGATATTGCATCGGAATTAAATACAAAAGGCACAAAGCCGACGTAAGTACAAGAAGACTGACCCTTCTTACTGACTATGTTTTGAACCATTCCTGTGACACTAGTTATAGATTCCGATGCTTCACTTCAGGTTTACTGTAACCCTTGGACGTTCTTATTGACGATGAAACACAGAAATTGCATCGGAATTAAATAGAAAAGGCACAATGCAAACTTAAGTACAAGAAGACTGACTCTTACTACTGTCTATGTTTTGAACCATTCCTGTGACACTGGTTATGGATTCCGATGCTTCACTTCAGGTTTACTGTAACCCTTGGACGTTCTTATTGACGATGAAACACAGTAATTGCATCGGAATTAAATTGAAAAGGCCACAATGCCGACTTAAGTACAAGAAGACTGACTCTCCTTACTGTCTATGTTTTGAACCATTCCTGTGTCCCTAGTTATAGATTCCGATGCTTCATGTCAGGTTTACTGTATCCCTTGGACGTTCTTATTGACGATGAAACACAGAAAGGGCATCGGAATTAAATAGAAAAGGCACAATGCCGACTTAAGTATAAGAAGACTGACTCTTCCTACTGTCTATGTTTTGAACCATTCCTGTGACACTAGTCATAGATTCCGATGCTTCACTTCAGGTTTACTGTTTCCCTCTGACCTTCTTATTGACGATGAAACACAGAGATTGCATCGCAATTAAATACAAAATGCACAATGCCGACTTAAGTACAAGAAGACTAACCTTTCTTACTGTCTATGATTTGAACCATTCCCGTGACACTAGTTATACATTCCGATGCTTCACTTCAGGTGTACTGTATTCCTTGGACCTTCTTATTAACGATGAAACACAGAAATTGAATCGGAATTAAATACAAAAGGCACAATGCTGACTTAAGTATAAGATGACTGACTCTTCTTACTGTCTATGATTTGAACCATTCCTGTAACATTAGTTATAGATTCCGATGCTTCACTTCAGGTTTACTGTGTCTCTCTGACCATCTTATTGACGATGAAACACAGATATTGCATCGGAATTAAATACAAAATGCACAATGCCGACTTATGTACAAGAAGACTGACTCTTCTTACTGACTATTTTGAACCATTCCTGTGACACTAGTTATAGATTCCGATGCTTCACTTAAGGTTTACTGTATCTCTCTGACCTTCTTATCGACGATGAAACGGAGAATTTGCATCGGAATTAAATAGAAAAGGCACAATGCCGACATAAGTACATGAAGACTGACTCTTCTTACTGTCTATGATTTGAACCATTCCTGTGACACTAGTTATAGATTCCGATGCTTCACTTAAGGTTTACTGTATCCCTTGGACCTTCGTATTGACGATGAAACACAGAAATTGCATCGGAATTAAATGGAAAAGGCACAATGCCGACTTAAGTACAAGAAGACTTATTCTTCTTACTGTCTATGTTTTGAACCATTCCTGTGACGCTAGTTACAGATTCCGATGCTTCACTTCAGGTTTACTGTATCCCTTGGACCTTCTTATTGACGGTGAAACACAGATATTGCATCGGAATTAAATAGAAAAGGCACAATGCCGACTTAAGTACAAGAAGACTGACTCTTCTTACTGACAATGTTTTGAACCATTACTGTGACGCAAGTACAGATTCCGATGCTTCACTTCAGGTTTACTGTATCCCTTGGACCTTCTTATTGACGGTGAAACACAGATATTCAATCGGAATTAAATACAAAAGGCACAATGCCGACTTAAGTACAAGAAGACTGACTCTTCTTACTGTCTATGATTTGATCCATTCCTGTGACACTAGTTATAGGTTCCGATGCTTCACTTCAGGTTTAATGTATCTCTGTGACCTTCTTATTGACGATGAAACACAGATATTGCATCGGAATTAAATACAAAAGTCACAATGCCGACTTAAGTACAAGAAGACTGACTCTTCTTACTGACTATGCTTTGAACCATTCCTGTGTCGATACTTACAGATTCCGATGCTTCACTTCAGGTTTAATGTATCCCTTGGACCTTCTTATTGACGATGAAACACAGATATTGCATCGGAATTAAATACAAAACGCACAATGCCGACGTAAGTACAAGGAGACTGACTCTTCTTACCGACTATGCTTTGAACCATTCCTGTGACACTAGTTATAGATTCCGATGCTTCACTTCAGGTTTACTGTATCCCTTGGACGTTCTTACTGACGATGAAACACAGAAATTGCATCGGAATTGAATAGAAAAGGAACAATGCCGACTTAAGTACAAGAAGACTGACACTTCTTCCTGTTAATGATTTGAACCATTCCTGTGACGCAAGTTACAGATTCCGATGCTTCACTTCATGTTTACTTTATCCCTTGGACCTTCCTATTGACGATGAAACACAGAAATTGAATCGGAATTAAATACAAAATGCACAATGTCGACTTAAGTACAAGAAGACTGACTCTTTCTACTGTCTATGTTTAGAACCATTCCTGGACACTAGTTATAGATTCCGATGCTTCACTTCAGGATTACTGTATACCTCTGACCCTCTTATATACGATGAAACACAGAAATTGCATCGGAATTAAATAGAAAAGGCACAATGCCTACTTAAGTACAAGAAGACTGATTCTTCTTACTGTCTATGTTTTGAACCATTCCTGTGACACTAGTTACAGATTCCAATGCTTCACTTCAGGTTTACTGTATCCCTCTGACATTCTTATTGACGATGAAACACAGAAATTGAATCGAAATTAAATACAAAAGGCACAATGTCGACTTAAGTACAAGAAGACTGACTCTTCCTACTGTCTATGTTTTGAACCATTTCTGTGACACTAGTTATTGATTCCGATGCTTCACTTCAGGTTTACTGTATCCCTCTGACCCTCTTATATACGATGAAACACAGAAATTGCATCGGAATTACACAGAAAAGGCACAATGCCGACTTAAGTACAAGAAGACTGATTCTTCTTACTGTCTCTGTTTTGAACCATTCCTGTAACGCTAGTTACAGATTCCGATGCTTCACTTCAGGTTTACTGTATCCCTTGGACTTTCTTATTGACGATGAAACACAGAAATTGCATCGGAATTAAATACAAATGGCACAATGCCGCTTTAGGTACAAGAAGACTGACTCTTCTTACTGACTATGTTGTGAACAATACCTGTGACACTAGTTATAGATTGCGATGCTTCACTTCAGGTTTACGGTATCCCTCTGACCTTCTTATTGACGATGAAACACAGAAATTGCATCGGAATTAAATACAAAACGCACAATGCCGACTTAAGTACATGTAGACTGACTCTTCTTACTGTATATGTTTTGAAACATTCCTGTGTCCTTAGTTATGGATTCCGATGCTTCATTTCAGGTTTACTGTATCCCTTGGACGTTCTTATTGACGATGAAACACAGAAAGGGCATCGGAATTAAATAGAAAAGGCACAATGCCGACTTAAGTATAAGAAGACTGACTCTTCCTACTGTTTATGTTTTGAACCATTCCTGTGACACTAGTCATTGATTCCGATGCTTCACTTGAGGTTTACTGTATCCCTCTGACCTTCTTATTGACGATGAAACACAGAGATTGCATCGCAATTAAATACAAAATGCACAATGCCGACTTAAGTACAAGAAGACTACCCTGTCTTACTGTCTATGATTTGAACCATTCCCGTGACACTAGTTATACATTCCGATGCTTCACTTCAGGTTTACTGTATTCCTTGGACCTTCTTATTAACGATGAAACACAGAAATTGAATCGGAATTAAATACAAAAGGCACAATGCCGACTTAAGTACAAGAAGACTGACTCTACTTACTGTCTATGATTTGAACCATTCCTGTGACATTAGTTATAGATTCCGATGCTTCACTTCAGGTTTACTGTGTCTCTCTGACCTTCTTATTGACGATGAAACACAGATATTGCATCGGAATTAAATACAAAAGGCACAATGCCGACTTAAGTACAAGAAGACTGACTCTTCTTACTGACTATGTTTTGAACCATTCCTGTGACGATAGTTACAGTTTCCGATGCTTCACTTCAGGTTTACTGTATTCCTTGGACCATCTGATTGACGATGAAACACAGATTTTGCATCGGAATTAAATACAAAATGCACATTGCCGACTTATGTACAAGAAGACTGACTCTTCTTACTGACTATTTTGAACCATTCCTGTGATACTAGTTATAAATTCCGATGCTTCACTTCAGGTTTACTGTATCCCTCTGACCTTCTTATCGACGATGAAACGGAGAAATTGCATCGGAATTAAATAGAAAACGCACAATGCCGACATAAGTACAAGAAGACTGACTCTTCTTACTGTCTATGATTTGAACCATTCCTGTGACACTAGTTATAGATTCCGATGCTTCATTTCAGGTTTACTGTATCCCTTGGACGTTCTTATTGACGATGAAACACAGGAAGGGCATCGGAATTAAATACAAAAGGCACAAAGCCGACGTAAGTACAAGAAGACTGACCCTTCTTACTGACTATGTTTTGAACCATTCCTGTGACACTAGTTATAGATTCTGATGCTTCACTTCAGGTTTACGGTATCCCTCTGACCTTCTTATTGACGATGAAACACAGAAATTGCATAGGTATTAAATGCAAAAGGCACAATGCTGACTTAAGTACAAGAAGACTAACCTTTCTTACTGTCTATGTTTGAACCATTCCTGTGACACTAGTTATAGATTCCGATGCTTCACTTCAGGTTTACTGTATCCCTTGGACCTTCTTATTGACGATGAAACACAGAAATTGAATCGAAATTAAATACAAAAGGCACAATGTCGACTCAAGTTCAAGAAGAGTGACTCTTCCTACTGTCTATGTTTTGAACCATTCCTCTGACACTAGTTATAGATTCCGATGCTTCACTTCAGGTTTACTGTATCCCTCTGACCCTCTTATATACGATGAAACACAGAAATTGCATCGGAATTAAACAGAAAAGGCACAATGCCGACTTAAGTACAAGAAGACTGATTCTTCTTACTGTCTCTGTTTTGAACCATTCCTGTGACGCTAGTTACAGATTCCGATGCTTCACTTCAGGTTTACTGTATCCCTCTGACCTTCTTATTGACGATGCAACACAGAAATTGCATCAGAATTAAATAGAAAAGGCACAATGCCGACTTAAGTACAAGAAGACTGACTCTTCCTACTATCTATGTTTTGAACCATTCCTGTGACACTGGTTATAGATTCCGATGCTTCACTTAA
This sequence comes from Schistocerca piceifrons, assembly GCF_021461385.2. Taxonomy (NCBI): domain Eukaryota; kingdom Metazoa; phylum Arthropoda; class Insecta; order Orthoptera; family Acrididae; genus Schistocerca; species Schistocerca piceifrons. The sequence goes on from NC_060138.1 coordinate 6,134,027, forward strand.
GGTTTACTGTAACCCCTGGACGTTCTTATTGACGATGAAACACAGTAATTGCATCGGAATTAAACTGAAAAGGCCAAAATACCGACTTAAGTACAAAAGGACTGACTCTTCTTACTGACTATGTTTTGAACCATTCCTGTGACACTAGTTATAGATTCCGATGCTTCACTTCATGTTTACGGTATCCCTCTGACCTTCTTATTGACGATGAAACACAGAAATTGCATCGGTATTAAATGCCAAAGGCACAATGCCGACTTAAGTACATGTAGACTGACTCCTCCTACTGTATATGTTTTAAAACATTCCTGTGACACTGGTTATAGATTCCGATGCTTCACTTCAGGTTTACTGTAACCCTTGGACGTTCTTATTCACGATGAAACACAGAAATTGCATCGGAATTAAATAGAAAAGGCACAATGCAAACTTAAGTACAAGAAGACTGACTCTTTCTACTGTCTATGATTTGAACCATTCCTGTGACACTGGTTATGGATTCCGATGCTTCACTTCAGGTTTACTGTAACCCTTGGACGTTCTTATTGACGATGAAACACAGTAATTGCATCGGAATTAAATTGAAAAGGCCAAAATGCCGACTTAAGTACAAGAAGACTGACTCTCCTTACTGTCTATGTTTTGAACCATTCCTGTGTCCCTAGTTATAGATTCCGATGCTTCATTTCAGGTTTACTGTATCCCTTGGACGTTCTTATTGACGATGAAACACAGAAAGGGCATCGGAATTAAATAGAAAAGGCACAATGCCGACTTAAGTATAAGAAGACTGACTCTTCCTACTGTCTATGTTTTGAACCATTCCTGTGACACTAGTCATAGATTCCGATGCTTCACTTCAGGTTTACTGTTTCCCTCTGACCTTCTTATTGACGATGAAACACAGAGATTGCATCGCAATTAAATACAAAATGCACAATGCCGACTTAAGTACAAGAAGACTAACCTTTCTTACTGTCTATGATTTGAACCATTCCCGTGACACTAGTTATACATTCCGATGCTTCACTTCAGGTGTACTGTATTCCTTGGACCTTCTTATTAACGATGAAACACAGAAATTGAATCGGAATTAAATACAAAAGGCACAATGCTGACTTAAGTATAAGATGACTGACTCTTCTTACTGTCTATGATTTGAACCATTCCTGTAACATTAGTTATAGATTCCGATGCTTCACTTCAGGTTTACTGTGTCTCTCTGACCATCTTATTGACGATGAAACACAGATATTGCATCGGAATTAAATACAAAATGCACAATGCCGACTTATGTACAAGAAGACTGACTCTTCTTACTGACTATTTTGAACCATTCCTGTGACACTAGTTATAGATTCCGATGCTTCACTTCAGGTTTACTGTATCTCTCTGACCTTCTTATCGACGATGAAACGGAGAATTTGCATCGGAATTAAATAGAAAAGGCACAATGCCGACATAAGTACAAGAAGACTGACTCTTCTTACTGTCTATGATTTGAACCATTCCTGTGACACTAGTTATAGATTCCGATGCTTCACTTAAGGTTTACTGTATCCCTTGGACCTTCGTATTGACGATGAAACACAGAAATTGCATCGGAATTAAATGGAAAAGGCACAATGCCGACTTAAGTACAAGAAGACTTATTCTTCTTACTGTCTATGTTTTGAACCATTCCTGTGACGCTAGTTACAGATTCCGATGCTTCACTTCAGGTTTACTGTATCCCTTGGACCTTCTTATTGACGGTGAAACACAGATATTGCATCGGAATTAAATAGAAAAGGCACAATGCCGACTTAAGTACAAGAAGACTGACTCTTCTTACTGACAATGTTTTGAACCATTCCTGTGACGCAAGTACAGATTCCGATGCTTCACTTCAGGTTTACTGTATCCCTTGGACCTTCTTATTGACGGTGAAACACAGATATTCAATCGGAATTAAATACAAAAGGCACAATGCCGACTTAAGTACAAGAAGACTGACTCTTCTTACTGTCTATGATTTGATCCATTCCTGTGACACTAGTTATAGGTTCCGATGCTTCACTTCAGGTTTACTGTATCTCTGTGACCTTCTTATTGACGATGAAACACAGATATTGCATCGGAATTAAATACAAAAGTCACAATGCCGACTTAAGTACAAGAAGACTGACTCTTCTTACTGACTATGCTTTGAACCATTCCTGTGTCGATACTTACAGATTCCGATGCTTCACTTCAGGTTTAATGTATCCCTTGGACCTTCTTATTGACGATGAAACACAGATATTGCATCGGAATTAAATACAAAACGCACAATGCCGACGTAAGTACAAGGAGACTGACTCTTCTTACCGACTATGCTTTGAACCATTCCTGTGACACTAGTTATAGATTCCGATGCTTCACTTCAGGTTTACTGTATCCCTTGGACGTTCTTACTGACGATGAAACACAGAAATTGCATCGGAATTGAATAGAAAAGGAACAATGCCGACTTAAGTACAAGAAGACTGACTCTTCTTCCTGTTAATGATTTGAACCATTCCTGTGACGCAAGTTACAGATTCCGATGCTTCACTTCATGTTTACTTTATCCCTTGGACCTTCCTATTGACGATGAAACACAGAAATTGAATCGGAATTAAATACAAAATGCACAATGTCGACTTAAGTACAAGAAGACTGACTCTTTCTACTGTCTATGTTTAGAACCATTCCTGGACACTAGTTATAGATTCCGATGCTTCACTTCAGGTTTACTGTATACCTCTGACCCTCTTATATACGATGAAACACAGAAATTGCATCGGAATTAAATAGAAAAGGCACAATGCCTACTTAAGTACAAGAAGACTGATTCTTCTTACTGTCTATGTTTTGAACCATTCCTGTGACACTAGTTACAGATTCCAATGCTTCACTTCAGGTTTACTGTATCCCTCTGACATTCTTATTGACGATGAAACACAGAAATTGAATCGAAATTAAATACAAAAGCCACAATGTCGACTTAAGTACAAGAAGACTGACTCTTCCTACTGTCTATGTTTTGAACCATTTCTGTGACACTAGTTATTGATTCCGATGCTTCACTTCAGGTTTACTGTATCCCTCTGACCCTCTTATATACGATGAAACACAGAAATTGCATCGGAATTACACAGAAAAGGCACAATGCCGACTTAAGTACAAGAAGACTGATTCTTCTTACTGTCTCTGTTTTGAACCATTCCTGTAACGCTAGTTACAGATTCCGATGCTTCACTTCAGGTTTACTGTATCCCTTGGACTTTCTTATTGACGATGAAACACAGAAATTGCATCGGAATTAAATACAAATGGCACAATGCCGCTTTAGGTACAAGAAGACTGACTCTTCTTACTGACTATGTTGTGAACAATACCTGTGACACTAGTTATAGATTGCGATGCTTCACTTCAGGTTTACGGTATCCCTCTGACCTTCTTATTGACGATGAAACACAGAAATTGCATCGGAATTAAATACAAAACGCACAATGCCGACTTAAGTACATGTAGACTGACTCTTCTTACTGTATATGTTTTGAAACATTCCTGTGTCCTTAGTTATAGATTCCGATGCTTCATTTCAGGTTTACTGTATCCCTTGGACGTTCTTATTGACGATGAAACACAGAAAGGGCATCGGAATTAAATAGAAAAGGCACAATGCCGACTTATGTATAAGAAGACTGACTCTTCCTACTGTTTATGTTTTGAACCATTCCTGTGACACTAGTCATTGATTCCGATGCTTCACTTGAGGTTTACTGTATCCCTCTGACCTTCTTATTGACGATGAAACACAGAGATTGCATCGCAATTAAATACAAAATGCACAATGCCGACTTAAGTACAAGAAGACTACCCTGTCTTACTGTCTATGATTTGAACCATTCCCGTGACACTAGTTATACATTCCGATGCTTCACTTCAGGTTTACTGTATTCCTTGGACCTTCTTATTAACGATGAAACACAGAAATTGAATCGGAATTAAATACAAAAGGCACAATGCCGACTTAAGTACAAGAAGACTGACTCTACTTACTGTCTATGATTTGAACCATTCCTGTGACATTAGTTATAGATTCCGATGCTTCACTTCAGGTTTACTGTGTCTCTCTGACCTTCTTATTGACGATGAAACACAGATATTGCATCGGAATTAAATACAAAAGGCACAATGCCGACTTAAGTACAAGAAGACTGACTCTTCTTACTGACTATGTTTTGAACCATTCCTGTGACGATAGTTACAGTTTCCGATGCTTCACTTCAGGTTAACTGTATTCCTTGGACCATCTGATTGACGATGAAACACAGATTTTGCATCGGAATTAAATACAAAATGCACATTGCCGACTTATGTACAAGAAGACTGACTCTTCTTACTGACTATTTTGAACCATTCCTGTGATACTAGTTATAAATTCCGATGCTTCACTTCAGGTTTACTGTATCCCTCTGACCTTCTTATCGACGATGAAACGGAGAAATTGCATCGGAATTAAATAGAAAACGCACAATGCCGACATAAGTACAAGAAGACTGACTCTTCTTACTGTCTATGATTTGAACCATTCCTGTGACACTAGTTATAGATTCCGATGCTTCATTTCAGGTTTACTGTATCCCTTGGACGTTCTTATTGACGATGAAACACAGAAAGGGCATCGGAATTAAATACAAAAGGCACAAAGCCGACGTAAGTACAAGAAGACTGACCCTTCTTACTGACTATGTTTTGAACCATTCCTGTGACACTAGTTATAGATTCTGATGCTTCACTTCAGGTTTACGGTATCCCTCTGACCTTCTTATTGACGATGAAACACAGAAATTGCATAGGTATTAAATGCAAAAGGCACAATGCTGACTTAAGTACAAGAAGACTAACCTTTCTTACTGTCTATGTTTGAACCATTCCTGTGACACTAGTTATAGATTCCGATGCTTCACTTCAGGTTTACTGTATCCCTTGGACCTTCTTATTGACGATGAAACACAGAAATTGAATCGAAATTAAATACAAAAGGCACAATGTCGACTCAAGTTCAAGAAGAGTGACACTTCCTACTGTCTATGTTTTGAACCATTCCTGTGACACTAGTTATAGATTCCGATGCTTCACTTCAGGTTTACTGTATCCCTCTGACCCTCTTATATACGATGAAACACAGAAATTGCATCGGAATTAAACAGAAAAGGCACAATGCCGACTTAAGTACAAGAAGACTGATTCTTCTTACTGTCTCTGTTTTGAACCATTCCTGTGACGCTAGTTACAGATTCCGATGCTTCACTTCAGGTTTACTGTATCCCTCTGACCTTCTTATTGACGATGCAACACAGAAATTGCATCGGAATTAAATAGAAAAGGCACAATGCCGACTTAAGTACAAGAAGACTGACTCTTCCTACTATCTATGTTTTGAACCATTCCTGTGACACTGGTTATAGATTCCGATGCTTCACTTAAGGTTTACTGTAACCCCTGGACGTTCTTATTGACGATGAAACACAGTAATTGCATCGGAATTAAACTGAAAAGGCCACAATGCCGACTTAAGTACAAAAGGACTGACTCTTCTTACTGACTATGTTTTGAACCATTCCTGTGACACTAGTTATAGATTCCGATGCTTCACTTCAGGTTTACGGTATCCCTCTGACCTTCTTATTGACGATGAAACACAGAAATTGCATCGGTATTAAATGCAAAATGCACAATGCCGACTTAAGTACATGTAGACTGACTCTTCCTACTGTATATGTTTTAAAACATTCCTGTGACACTGGTTATAGATTCCGATGTTTCACTTCAGGTTTACTGTAACCCTTGGACGTTCTTATTGACGATGAAACACAGAAATTGCATCGGAATTAAATAGAAAAGGCACAATGCCGACTTAAGTACAAGAAGACTGACTCTTACTACTGTCTATGATTTGAACCATTCCTGTGACACTGGTTATAGATCCCGATGCTTCACTTCAGGTTTACTGTAACAATTGGACGTTCTTATTGACGATGAAACACAGTAATTGCAATGGAATTAAATTGAAAAGGCCACAATGCCGACTTAAGTACAAGAAGACTGACTCTCCTTACTGTCTATGTTTTGAACCATTCCTGTGACACTAGTAATAGATTCCGATGCTTCACTTCAGGTTTACTGTATCCCTTGGACTTTCTTATTGACGATGAAACAAAGAAATTGCATCGGAATTGAATACAAATGGCACAATGCCGATTAAGGTACAAGAAGACTGACTCTTCTTACTGACTATGTTGTGAACAATTCCTGTGACACTAGTTATAGATTGCGATGCTTCACTTCAGGTTTACGGTATCCCTCTGACCTTCTTATTGACGATGAAACACAGAAATTGCATCGGAATTAAATACAAAAGGCACAATGCCGACTTAAGTACATGTAGACTGACTCTTCCTACTGTATATGTTTTGAAACATTCCTGTGTCCCTAGTTATAGATTCCGATGCTTCATTTCAGGTTTACTGTATCCCTTGGACGTTCTTATTGACGATGAAACACAGAAAGGGCATCGGAATTAAATAGAAAAGGCACAATGCCGACTTAAGTATAAGAAGACTGACTCTTCCTACTGTCTATGTTTTGAACCATTCCTGTGACACTAGTCATAGATTCCGATGCTTCACTTCAGGTTTACTGTATCCCTCTGACGTTCTTATTGACGATGAAACACAGAGATTGCATCGCAATTAAATACAAAATGCACAATGCCGACTTAAGTACAAGAAGACTAACCTTTCTTACAGTCTATGATTTGAACCATTCCCGTGACACTAGTTATACATTCCGATGCTTCACTTCAGGTGTACTGTATTCCTTGAACCTTCTTATTAACGATGAAACACAGAAATTGAATCGGAATTAAATACAAAAGGCACAATGCCGACTTAAGTACAAGATGACTGACTCTTCTTACTGTCTATGATTTGAACCATTCCTGTGACATTAGTTATAGATTCCGATGCTTCACTTCAGGTTTACTGTGTCTCTCTGACCTTCTTATTGACGATGAAACACAGATATTGCATCGGAATTAAATACAAAAGGCACAAGGCCGACTTCAGTACAAGAAGACTGACTCTTCTTACTGACTATGTTTTGAACCATTCCTGTGACGATAGTTACAGTTTCCGATGCTTCACTTCAGGTTTACTGTATCCCTTGGACCATCTGATTGACGATGAGACACAGATATTGCATCGGAATTAAATACAAAATGCACAATGCCGACTTATGTACAAGAAGACTGACTCTTCTTACTGACTATTTTGAACCATTCCTGTGATACTAGTTATAAATTCCGATGCTTCACTTCAGGTTTACTGTATCCCTCTGACCTTCTTATCGACGATGAAACGGAGAAATTGCATCGGAATTAAATAGAAAACGCACAATGCCGACATAAGTACAAGAAGACTGACTCTTCTTACTGTCTATGATTTGAACCATTCCTGTGACACTAGTTATAGATTTTGATGCTTCACTTAAGGTTTACTGTATCCCTTGGACCTTCGTATTGACGATGAAACACAGAAATTGCATCGGAATTAAATGGAAAAGGCACAATGCCGACTTAAGTACAAGAAGACTTATTCTTCTTACTGTCTATGTTTTGAACCATTCCTGTGACGCTAGTTACAGATTCCGATGCTTCACTTCAGGTTTACTGTATCCCTTGGACCTTCTTATTGACGGTGAAACACAGATATTGCATCGGGATTAAATAGAAAAGGCACAATGCCGACTTAAGTACAAGAAGACTGACTCTTCTTACTGACAATGTTTTGAACCATTCCTGTGACGCAAGTACAGTTTCCGATGCTTCACTTCAGGTTTACTGTATTCCTTGGACCTTCTTATTGACGGTGAAACACAGATATTGCATCGGAATTAAATACAAAAGGCACATGCCGACTTAAGTACAAGAAGACTGACTCTTCTTACTGTCTATGATTTGATCCATTCCTGTGACACTAGTTATAGATTCCGATGCTTCACTTCAGGTTTACTGTATCTCTGTGACCTTCTTATTGACGATGAAACACAGATATTGCATCGGAATTAAATACAAAAGGCACAATGCCGACTTAAGTACAAGAAGACTGACTCTTCTTACTGACTATGCTTTGAACCATTCCTGTGTCGTTACTTACAGATTCCGATGCTTCACTTCAGGTTTAATGTATCCCTTGGACCTTCTTATTGACGATGAAACACAGATATTGCATCGGAATTAAATACAAAACGCACAATGCCGACGTAAGTACAAAGAGACTGACTCTTCTTACCGACTATGCTTTGAACCATTCCTGTGACACTAGTTATAGATTCCGATGCTTCACTTCAGGTTTACTGTATCCCTTGGACGTTCTTATTGACGATGAAACACAGAAATTGCATCGGAATTAAATAGAAAAGGAACAATGCCGACTTAAGTACAAGAAGACTGACTCTTCTTCCTGTTAATGATTTGAACCATTCCTGTGACGCAAGTTACAGATTCCGATGCTTCACTTCAGGTTTACTTTATCCCTTGGACTTTCCTATTGACGATGAAACACAGAAATTGAATCGGAATTAAATACAAAAGGCACAATGTCGACTTAAGTACAAGAAGACTGACTCTTTCTACTGTCTATGTTTTGAACCATTCCTGTGACACTAGTTATAGATTCCGATGCTTCACTTCAGGTTTACTGTATCCCTCTGACCCTCTTATATACGATGAAACACAGAAATTGCATCGGAATTAAATAGAAAAGGCACAATGCCGACTTAAGTACAAGAAGACTGATTCTTCTTACTGTCTATGATTTGAACCATTCCTGTGACACTAGTTACAGATTCCAATGCTTCACTTCAGGTTTACTGTATCCCTCTGACATTCTTATTGACGATGCAACACAGAAATTGCATCGGAATCAAATAGAAAAGGCACAATGCCGACTTAAGTACAAGAAGACTGACTCTTCCTACTGTCTATGTTTTGAACCATTCCTGTGACACTAGTTATAGATTTTGATGCTTCACTTAAGGTTTACTGTATCCCTTGGACCTTCGTATTGACGATGAAACACAGAAATTGCATCGGAATTAAATGGAAAAGGCACAATGCCGACTTAAGTACAAGAAGACTTATTCTTCTTACTGTCTATGTTTTGAACCATTCCTGTGACGCTAGTTACAGATTCCGATGCTTCACTTCAGGTTTACTGTATCCCTTGGACCTTCTTATTGACAGTGAAACACAGATATTGCATCGGAATTAAATAGAAAAGGCACAATGCCGACTTAAGTACAAGAAGACTGACTCTTCTTACTGACAAAGTTTTGAACCATTCCTGTGACGCAAGTACAGATTCTGATGCTTCACTTCAGGTTTACTGTATCCCTTGGACCTTCTTATTGACGGTGAAACACAGATATTGCATTGGAATTAAATACAAAAGGCACAATGCCGACTTAAGTACAAGAAGACTGACTCTTCTTACTGTCTATGATTTGATCCATTCCTGTGACACTAGTTATATATTCCGATGCTTCACTTCAGGTTTACTGTATCTCTGTGACCTTCTTATTGACGATGAAACACAGATATTGCATCGGAATTAAATACAAAAGGCACAATGCCGACTTAAGTACAAGAAGACTGACTCTTCTTACTGACTATGCTTTGAACCATTCCTGTGTCGATACTTACAGATTCCGATGCTTCACTTCAGGTTTAATGTATCCCTTGGACCTTCTTATTGACGATGAAACACAGATATTGCATCGGAATTAAATACAAAACGCACAATGCCGACGTAAGTACAAGGAGACTGACTCTTCTTACAGACTATGCTTTGAACCATTCCTGTGACACTAGTTATAGATTCCGATGCTTCACTTCAGGTTTACTGTAACCCTTGGACGTTCTTATTGACGATGAAACACAGAAATTGCATCGGAATTAAATAGAAAAGGAACAATGCCGACTTAAGTACAAGAAGACTGACTCTTCCTCCTGTTAATGATTTGAACCATTCCTGTGACGCAAGTTACAGATTCCGATGCTTCACTTCAGGTTTAATTTATCCCTTGGACCTTCCTATTGACGATGAAACACAGAAATTGAATCGGAATTAAATACAAAAGGCACAATGTCGACTTAAGTACAAGAAGACTGACTCTTTCTACTGTCTATGTTTTGAACCATTCCTGTGACACTAGTTATAGATTCCGATGCTTCACTTCAGGTTTACTGCATCCCTCTGACCCTCTTATATACGATGAAACACAGAAATTGCATCGGAATTAAATAGAAAAGGCACAATGCTGACTTAAGTACAAGAAGACTGATTCTTCTTACTGTCTATGATTTGAACCATTCCTGTGACACTAGTTACAGATTCCAATGCTTCACTTCAGGTTTACTGTATCCCTCTGACATTCTTATTGACGATGCAACACAGAAATTGCATCGGAATCAAATAGAAAATGCACAATGCCGACTTAAGTACAAGAAGACTGACTCTTCCTACTGTCTATGTTTTGAACCATTCCTGTGACACTAGTTATAGATTCCGATGCTTCACTTCAGGTTTACTGTATCCCTTGGACGTTCTTATTGACGATGAAACACAGAAATTGCACCGCAATTAAATAGAAAAGGCACAATGCCGACTTAAGTACAAGAAGACTGACTCTTCTTACTAACAATGTTTGAACCATTCCTGTGACACAAGTTACAGATTCCGATGCTTCACTTCAGGTTTACTGTATCCCTTGGACTTTCTTATTGACGATGAAACACAGATATTGCATCGGAATTAAATACAAAAGGCACAATGCCGACTTAAGTACAAGAAGACTGACTCATCATACTGACTATGTTTTGAACCATTCCTGTGACACTAGTTACAGAATCCGATGCTTCACTTCACGTGTACTGTATGTCTCTGACCCTGTTATTGACGATGAAACACAGATATTGCATCGGAATTAAATACAAGAGGCACAATGCCGACTTAAGTACAAGAAGACTGACTCTTCTTACTGACTATGTTTTGAATAATTCCTGTGACGTTACTTACAGATTCCGATGCTTCACTTCAGGTTTACTGTGTCCCTCGGACCTTCTTATTGACGATGAAACTCAGATATTGCATCGGAATTAAATACAAAAGGTACAATGCCGACGTAAGTACAAGAAGAGTGACTCTTCTTACTGACTATGTTTAGAACCATTCCTGTGACACTAGTTAGAGATTCCGATACTTCACTTCAGGTTTACTGTATCCCTCTGACCTTCTTATTGACAATGAAACACAGTAATTGCGTCGGAATGAAATTGAAAAGGGCACAATGCCGACTGAAATACAAGAAGACTGACTCTTCTTACTGTCTATGATTTGAACCATTCCTGTGACACTAGTTATAGATTCCGATGCTTCACTTCAGGTTTACTGTATCCCTGGGACCTTCTTATTGGCGATGAAACACAGGAATTGCATCGATATTAAATACAAAGCCACAATGCCGACTTAAGTACAAGAAGACTGACTCTTCTTACTGACTATGTTTTGAACCATTCCTGTGACACTAGTTATAGATTCCAATGCTTCACTTCAGGTTTACTGTATCCCTTGGACGTTCTTATTGACGATGAAACACAGAAATTGCACCGGAATTAAATAGAAAGGGAACAATGCCGACTTAAGTATAAGAAGACTGACTCTTCTTACTGACAATGTTTTGAACCATTCTTGTGACACAAGTCATAGATTCCATTGCGTCACTTAAGGTTTACTGTATCCCTTGGACCTTCTTATTGACGATGAAACACAGAAATTGCATCGGAATTAAATAGAAAAGGCACAATGCCGACTTAAGTACAAGAAGACTGACTCTTCTTACTGACAATGTTTTGAACCATTCCTGTGACGCAAGTTACAGATTCGGATGCTTCACTTCAGGTTTACTTTATCTCTTGGACCTACTTATTGACGATGAAACACAGAAAGTTGAATCGGAATTAAATACAAAAGGCACAATGTCGACTTAAGTACAAGAAGACTGACTCTTCCTACTGTCTATGTTTTGAACCATTCCTGTGACACTAGTTATAGATTCCGATGCTTCACTTCAGGTTTACTGTATCCCTCTGACCCTCTTATATACGATGAAACACAGAAATTGCATCGGAATTAAATAGAAAAGGCACAATGCCGACTTAAGTACGAGAAGACTGATTCTTCTTATTGTCTATGTTTTGAACCATTCCTGCGACGCTAGTTACAGATTCCGATGCTTCACTTCAGGTTTACTGTATCCCTCTGACCTTCTTATTGACGATGCAACACAGAAATGGCATCGGAATTAAATAGAAAAGGCACAATGCCGACTTAAGTACAAGAAGACAGACTCTTCCTACTGTCTATGTTTTGAACCATTCCTGTGACACTAGTTATAGATTCCGATGCTTCACTTCAGGTTTACTGTATCCCTTGGACGTTCTTATTGACGATGAAACACAGAAATTGCATCGGAATTAAATAGAAAAGGCACAATGCCGACTTAAGTACAAGAAGACTGACTCTTCGTACTGACAATGCTTTGAACCATTCCTGTGACACAAGTTACAGATTCCGATGCTTCACTTCAGGTTTACTGTATCCCTTGGACCTTCTTATTGACGATGAAGCACAGAAATTGCATCGGAATTAAATAGAAAAGGCACAATGCCGACTTCAGTACAAGAGGACTGACACTTCTTACTGACTATGTTTTGAACCATTCCTGTGACACTAGTTATAGATTTAGATGCCTCACTTTAGGTTTACTGTATCCCTTGGACGTTCTTATTGACGATGAAACACAGAAATTGCATCGGAATTAAATTGAAAAGGCACAATGCCGACTTAAGTACAAGAAGACTGACTCTGCTTCCTGACAATGATTTGAACCATTCCTGTGACGCAAGTTACACATTCCGATGCTTCACTTCAGGTTTACTTTATCCCTTGGACCTTCTTATTGACGATGAAACACAGAAATTGAATCGGAATTAAATACAAAAGGCACAATGTCGACTTAAGTACAAGAAGACTGACTCTTCCTACTGTCTATGTTTTGAACCATTCCTGTGACACTAGTTATAGATTCCGATGCTTCACTTCAGGTTTACTGTATCCCTCTGACCCTCGTATATACGATGAAACACAGAAATTGCATCGGAATTAAAAACAAAAGGCACAATGTCGACTTAAGCACAAGAAGACTGATTCTTCTTACTGTCTATGCGTTGAACCATTCCTGTGACGCTAGTTACAGATTCCAATGCTTCACTTCAGGTTTACTGTATCCCTCTGACCTTCTTATTGACGATGCAACACAGAAATTGCATCAGAATTAAATAGAAAAGGCACAATGCCGACGTAAGTACAAAAAAAGACTGACTCTTCCTACTGTCTATGTTTTGAACCATTCCTGTTACACTAGTTATAGATTCCGATGCTTCACTTCTGGTTTACTGTATCCCTTGGACGTTCTTATTGACGATGACACACAGAAATTGCACCGGAATTAAATAGAAAAGGCACAATGCCGACTTAAGTACAAGAAGACTGACTCTTCTTACTGACAATGTTTTGAACCATTCCTGTGACACAAGTTACAGATTCCGATGCTTCACTTTAGGTTTACTGTATCCCTTGGACCTTCTTATTGACGATGAAACACAGATAGTGCATCGGAATTAAATACAAAAGGCACAATGCCGACTTAAGTACAAGAAGACTGACTCTTCTTACTGACTATGATTTGAACCATTCCTGTGACACTAGTTATAGATTCCGATGCTTCACTTCAGATTTAATGTATCTCTCTGTCCTTCCTATTGACGATGAAACACTGATATTGCATCGGAATTAAATACAAAAGGCACAATGCCTACTTTAATACAAGAAGTCAGACTCTTCTTTCTGACTATGCTTTGAACCATTCCTGTGACGATAGTTACAGATTCCGATGCTTCACTTCAGGTTTACTGCATCCCTTTAACCTTCTAACTGACGATGAAACACAGATATTGCATCGGGATTAAATACAAATGGCACAATGCCGACTTAAGTACAAGAAGACTGACTCTTCTTACTGACTGTTTTGAACCATTCGTGTGACACTCGTTATAGATTCCGATGCTTCACTTCAGGTTTACTGTATCCCTCTGACTTGCTTATTGACGATGAAACAGAGAAATTGCATCGAAATTAAATAGAAAAGGCACAATGCCGACATAAGTACAAGAAGACTGACTCTTCTTACTGTCTATGATTTGAACCTTTCTTGTGACACTAGTCATAGATTCCGATGCTTCACTTCAGGTTTACTGTATCCCTTGGACGTTCTTATTGACGATGAAACACAGAAATTGCACCGCAATTAAATAGAAAAGGCACAATGCCGACTTAAGTACAAGAAGACTGACTCTTCTTACTGACAATGTTTGAAACCATTCCTGTGACACAAGTTACAGATTCCGATGCTTCACTTCAGGGTTTACTGTATCCCTTGTACCTTCTTATTGACGATGAAACACAGATATTGCATCGGAATTAAATACAAAAGGCACAATGCCGACTTAAGTACAAGAGGACTGACTCTTCTTACTGACTATGTTTTGAACCATTCCTGTGACACTAGTTATAGATTCCGATGCTTCACTTCAGGTTTACTGTATCCCACTGACCTTCTTATTGACGATTGAAACACAGAAAGTGCATCGGAAATAAATACAAAAGGCTCAATGCAGACTTAAGTACAAGAAGACTGATTCTTCTTACTGTCTATGCTTTGAACTATTCCTGTGACGCTAGTTACAGATTCCAATGCTTCACTTCAGATTTACTGTATCCCTCTGACCTTCTTATTGACGATGCAACACAGAAATTGCATCGGAATTAAATAGAAAAGGCACAATGCCGAAGTAACTACAAGAAGACGACTCTTCCTACAGTCTATGTTTTGAACCATTCCTGTGACAGTAGTTATAGTTTCCAATGCTTCACTTCAGGTTTACTGTATCCCTTGGACGTTCTTATTGACGATGAGACACAGAAATTGCACGGAATTAAATAGAAAAGGCACAATGCTGACTTAAGTACAAGAAGACTGACTCTTCTTACTGACAATGTTTTGAACCATTCCTGTGACACAAGTTACAGATTCCGATGCTTCACTTTAGGTTTACTGTATCCCTTGGACCTTCTTATTGACGATGAAACACAGATATTGCATCGGAATTAAATACAAAAGCCACAATGCCGACTTAAGTACAAGAAGACTGACTATTCTTACTGACTATGATTTGAACCATTCTGTGACACTAGTTATAGATTCCGATGCTTCACTTCAGGTTTACTGTATCCCTTGGACGTTCTTATTGACGATGAAACACAGAATTGCATCGGAATTAAATAGAGAAGGCACAATGCCGACTTAAGTACAAGAAGACTGACTCTTCTTACTGACAATGTTTGAACCATTCTTGTGACACAAGTCACAGATTCCGATGCGTCACTTAAGGTTTACTGTATCCCTCTGTACCTTCTTATTGACGATGAAACACAGAAATTGCATCGGAATTAAATAGAAAAGGCACAATGCCAACTAAGTACAAGAAGACTAACTCTTCTTACTGACAATGTTTTGAACCAATCCTGTGACGCAGGTTACAGATTCGGATGCTTCACTTCAGGTTTACTTTATCGCTTGGACCTACTTATTGACGATGAAACACAGAAAGTTGAATCGGAATTAAATACAAAAGGCACAATGTCGACTTAAGTACAAGAAGACTGACTCTTCCTACTGTCTATGTTTTGAACCATTCCTGTGACCACTAGTTATAGATTCCGATGCTTCACTTCAGGTTTACTGTATCCCTCTGACCCTCTTATATACGATGAAACACAGAAATTGCATCGGAATTAAATAGAAAAGGCACAATGCCGACTTAAGTACGAGAAGACTGATTCTTCTTATTGTCTATGTTTTGAACCATTCCTGCGACGCTAGTTACAGATTCCGATGCTTCACTTCAGGTTTACTGTATCCCTCTGACGATCTTATTGACGATGCAACACAGAAATTGCATCGGAATTAAATAGAAAAGGCACAATGCAGACTTAAGTACAAGAAGACTGACTCTTCCTACTGTCTATGTTTTGAACCATTCCTGTGACACTAGTTATAGATTCCGATGCTTCACTTCAGGTTTACTGTATCCCTTGGACCTTCTTATTGACGATGAAAACACAGATATTGCATCGCAATTAAATGCAAAAGGCACAATGCCGACTTAAGTACAAGAAGACTGACTCTTCTTACTGACTATGATTTGAACCATTCCTGCGACGCTAGTTACAGATTCCGATGCTTCACTTCAGGTTTACTGTATCCCTCTGACGTTCTTATTGACGATGAAACACAGAAATTGCATCGGAATTAAATAGAAAAGGGCACAATGCCAACTTAAGTACAAAAAGACTGACTCTTCTTACTGACAATGTTTTGAACCATTCCTGTGACACTAGTTATAGATTCCGATGCTTCACTTCAGGTTTACTGTATCCCTCTGACCTTCTTATTGACCGATGCAACACAGAAATTGCATCGGAATTAAATAGAAAAGGCACAATGCCGACTTAAGTACAAGAAGACTGACTCTTCCTACTTTCTACGTTTGAACCATTCCTGTGACACTAGTTATAGATTCCGATGCTTCATTTCAGGTTTACTGTATCCCTTGGACGTTCTCATTGACGATGAAACACAGAAATTGCATCGGAATTGAATAGAGAAGGCACAATGCCGACTTAAGTACAAGAAGACAGGACTCTTCTTACTGACAATGTTTGAACCATTCTCGTGACACAAGTTACAGATTCCGATGCATCACTTCAGGTTTACTGTATCCCCTTGGACCTTCTTATTGACGATGAAACACAGATATTGCATCGGAATTAAATACAAAAGGCACAATGCAGACTTAAGTACAAGAAGACTGACTCTTCTTATTGACAATGATTTGAACCATTCCTGTGACACTAGTTATAGATTCCGATGCTTCACTTCAGGCTTAATGTATCTCTCTGCCCTTCTTATTGACTATGAAACACAGATATTGCATCGGAATTAGATACAAAAGGCACAATGCCGACTTAAGTAGAAGAAGACTGACTCATATTACTGACTATGCTTTAAACCATTCCTGTGACGATAGTTACAGATACCCATGCTTCACTTCAGGTTTACTGTATCCCTTGGACCTCCTTATTGACGATGAAACACAGAAATTGCATCGGAATTAAATAGAAAAGGCACAATGCCAACTTAAGTACAAGAGGACTGACTCTTCTTACTGACAATATTTTGAACCATTCCTGTGACGCATGTTACAGATTCCGATGCTTCACTTCAGGTTTACTGTATCCCTTGGACCTTCTTATTGACGATGAAACACAGATATTGCATCGGAATTAAATACAAAAGACACAATGACGACTTAAGTACAAGAAGACTGACTCTTCTAACTGTCTATTATTTGAAACCATTCCTGTGACACTAGTTATAGATTCCGATGCTTCACTTCAAGTGTACTGTATCTCTCTGACCTTATTATTGACGATGAAACACAGATATTGCATCGGAATTAAATACAAAAGGCACAATGCCGACTTAAGTACAAGATGACTGACTCTTCTTACTGACAATGTATTGAACCATTCCTGTGACGATAGTTACAGATTCCGATGCTTCACTTCACTTTTACTGTATCCCTTGAACCTTCTTACTGACGATGAAACACAGATATTGCATCGGAATTAAATACAAAAGGCACAATGTCGACTTAAGTACAAGAAGACTGACTCTTCTTACTGACAATGTTTTGAACCATTCTTGTGACGCAAGTCACAGATTCCGATGCGTAACTTAAGGTTTACTGTATCCCTTGGACCTTCTTATTGACGATGAAACACAGAAATTGCATCGGAATTAAATAGAAAAGGCACAATGCCAACTAAGTACAAGAAGACTAACTCTTCTTACTGACAATGTTTTGAACCATTCCTGTGACGCAGGTTACAGATTCGGATGCTTCACTTCGGGTTTACTTTATCGCTTGGACCTACTTATTGACGATGAAACACAGAAAGTTGAATCGGAATTAAATACAAAAGGCACAAAGTCGACTTAAGTACAAGAAGACTGACTCTTCCTACTGTCTATGTTTTGAACCATTCCTGTGACACTAGTTATAGATTCCGATGCTTCACTTCAGGTTTACTGTATCCCTCTGACCCTCTTATATACGATGAAACACAGAAATTGCATCGGAATTAAATAGAAAAGGCACAATGCCGACTTAAGTACGAGAAGACTGATTCCTCTTATTGTCTATGTTTTGAACCATTCCTGCGACGCTAGTTACAGATTCCGATGCTTCACTTCAGGTTTACTGTATCCCTCTGACGATCTTATTGACGATGCAACACAGAAATTGCATCGGAATTAAATAGAAAAGGCACAATGCCGACTTAAGTACAAGAAGACTGACTCTTCCTACTGTCTATGTTTTGAACCATTCCTGTGACACTAGTTATAGATTCCGATGCTTCACTTCAGGTTTACTGTATCCCTTGGACCTTCTTATTGACGATGAAACACAGATATTGCATCGCAATTAAATGCAAAAGGCACAATGCCGACTTAAGTACAAGAAGACTGACTCTTCTTACTGACTATGATTTGAACCATTCCTGTGACACTAGTTATAGATTCCGAAGCTTCACTTCAGGTTTATTGTATCTCTCTGTCCTTCTTATTGACGATGAAACACAGATATTGCATCGGAATTAAATACAAAAGGCACAATCCCGACTTAAATACAAGAAGACAGACTCTTCTTACTGACTATGCTTTGAACCATTCCTGTGACGATAGTTACAGATTCCGATGCTTCACTTCAGGTTTACTGTATCCCTTAGACCTAATTGACGATGAAACACAGATATTGCATCAGGATTAAATACAAAAGGCACAATGCCGACTTAAGTACAAGAAGACTGACTCTTCTTACTGACTGTTTTGAACCAGTCCTGTGACACTAGTTATAGATTCCGATGCTTCACTTCAGGTTTACTGTATCCCTTGGACGTTCTTATTGACGATGAAACACAGAAATTGCATCGGAATTAAATAGAAAAGGCACAATGCCAACTTAAGTACAAAAAGACTGACTCTTCTTACTGACAATGTTTTGAACCATTCCTGTGACACTAGTTATAGATTCCGATGCTTCACTTCAGGTTTACTGTATCCCCCTGACCTTCTTATTGACGATGCAACACAGATATTGCATCGGAATTAAATAGAAAAGGCACAATGCCGACTTAAGTACAAGAAGACTGACTCTTCCTACTTTCTACGTTTTGAACCATTCCTGTGACACTAGTTATAGATTCCGATGCTTCACTTCAGGTTTACTGTATCCCTTGGACGTTCTCATTGACGATGAAACACAGAAATTGCATCGGAATTGAATAGAGAAGGCACAATGCCGACTTAAGTACAAGAAGACTGACTCTTCTTACTGACAATGTTTGAACCATTCTCGTGACACAAGTTACAGATTCCGATGCATCACTTCAGGTTTACTGTATCCCTTGGACCTTCTTATTGACGATGAAACACAGATATTGCATCGGAATTAAATACAAAAGGCACAATGCAGACTTAAGTACAAGAAGACTGACTCTTCTTATTGACAATGATTTGAACCATTCCTGTGACACTAGTTATAGATTCCGATGCTTCACTTCAGGTTTAATGTATCTCTTTGCCCTTCGTATTGACTATGAAACACAGATATTGCATCGGAATTAGATACAAAAGGCACAATGCCGACTTAAGTAGAAGAAGACTGACTCATCTTACTGACTATGCTTTAAACCATTCCTGTGACGATAGTTACAGATACCCATGCTTCACTTCAGGTTTACTGTATCCCTTGGACCTCCTTATTGACGATGAAACACAGATATAGCATCGGAATTAAATACAAAATGCACAATGCCGACTTAAGTACAAGCGGACTGACTCTTCTTACTGACTATGTTTTGAACCATTCCTGTGACACTAGTTATAGATTCCGATGCTTCACTTCAGGTTTACTGTATCCCACTGACCTTCTTATTGACGATGAAACACAGAAAGTGCATCGGAAATAAATACAAAAGGCTCAATGCAGACTTAAGTACAAGAAGACTGATTCTTCTTACTGTCTATGCTTTGAACTATTCCTGTGACGCTAGTTACAGATTCCAATGCTTCACTTCAGGTTTACTGTATCCCTCTGACCTTCTTATTGACGATGCAACACAGAAATTGCATCGGAATTAAATAGAAAAGGCACAATGCCGAAGTAACTACAAGAAAACCGACTCTTCCTACTGTCTATGTTTTGAACCATTCCTGTGACAGTAGTTATAGTTTCCAATGCTTCACTTCATGTTTACTGTATCCCTTGGACGTTCTTATTGACGATGAAACACAGAAATTGCACGGAATTAAATAGAAAAGGCACAATGCTGACTTAAGTACAAGAAGACTGACTCTTCTTACTGACAATGTTTTGAACCATTCCTGTGACACAAGTTACAGATTCCGATGCTTCACTTTAGGTTTACTGTATCCCTTGGACCTTCTTATTGACGATGAAACACAGAAATTGCATCGGAATTAAATACAAAAGCCACAATGCCGACTTAAGTACAAGAAGACTGACTATTCTTACTGACTATGATTTGAACCATTCCTGTGACACTAGTTATAGATTCCGATGCTTCACTTCAGGTTTACTGTATCCCTTGGACGTTCTTATTGACGATGAAACACAGAAATTGCATCGGAATTAAATAGAGAAGGCACAATGCCGACTTAAGTACAAGAAGACTGACTCTTCTTACTGACAATGTTTTGAACCATTCTTGTGACACAAGTCACAGATTCCGATGCGTCACTTAAGGTTTACTGTATCCCTTGCACCTTCTTATTGACGATGAAACACAGAAATTGCATCGGAATTAAATAGAAAAGGCACAATGTCAACTAAGTACAAGAAGACTAACTCTTCTTACTGACAATGTTTTGAACCATTCCTGTGACGCAGGTTACAGATTCGGATGCTTCACTTCAGGTTTACTTTATCGCTTGGACCTACTTATTGACGATGAAACACAGAAAGTTGAATCGGAATTAAATACAAAAGGCACAATGTCGACTTAAGTACAAGAAGACTGACTCTTCCTACTGTCTATGTTTTGAACCATTCCTGTGACACTAGTTATAGATTCCGATGCTTCACTTCAGGTTTACTGTATCCCTCTGACCCTCTTATATACGATGAAACACAGAAATTGCATCGGAATTAAATAGAAAAGGCACAATGCCGACTTAAGTACGAGAAGACTGATTCTTCTTATTGTCTATGTTTTGAACCATTCCTGCGACGCTAGTTACAGATTCCGATGCTTCACTTCAGGTTTACTGTATCCCTCTGACGATCTTATTGACGATGCAACACAGAAATTGCATCGGAATTAAATAGAAAAGGCACAATGCCGACTTAAGTACAAGAAGACTGACTCTTCCTACTGTCTATGTTTTGAACCATTCCTGTGACACTAGTTATAGATTCCGATGCTTCACTTCAGGTTTACTGTATCCCTTGGACCTTCTTATTGACGATGAAACACAGATATTGCATCGCAATTAAATGCAAAAGGCACAATGCCGACTTAAGTACAAGAAGACTGACTCTTCTTACTGACTATGATTTGAACCATTCCTGTGACACTAGTTATAGATTCCGAAGCTTCACTTCAGGTTTATTGTATCTCTCTGTCCTTCTTATTGACGATGAAACACAGATATTGCATCGGAATTAAATACAAAAGGCACAATGCCGACTTAAATACAAGAAGACAGACTCTTCTTACTGACTATGCTTTGAACCATTCCTGTGACGATAGTTACAGATACCCATGCTTCACTTCAGGTTTACTGTATCCCTTGGACCTCCTTATTGACGATGAAACACAGATATAGCATCGGAATTAAATACAAAATGCACAATGCAGACTTAAGTACAAGAAGACTGACTCTTCCTACCGTCTATGTTTTGAACCATTCCTGTGACACTAGTTATAGATTCTGATGCTTCACTTCAGGTTTACTGTATCCCTCTGGCCCTCTTATGTACGATGAAACACAGAAATTGCATCGGAATTAA
This sequence comes from Schistocerca piceifrons, assembly GCF_021461385.2. Lineage (NCBI taxonomy): Eukaryota > Metazoa > Arthropoda > Insecta > Orthoptera > Acrididae > Schistocerca > Schistocerca piceifrons. Next base: position 6,156,438 of record NC_060138.1, read on the forward strand.
ATAGAAAATGCACAATACCGACTTTAGTACAAGAAGACTGATTCTTCTTACTGTCTATGTTTTGAACCATTCCTGTGACGCTAGTTACAGATTCTGATGCTTCACTTCAGGTTTACTGTATCCCTCTGACCTTCTTATTGACGATGCAACACAGAAATTGCATCGGAATTAAATAGATAAGGCACAATGCTGACTTAAGTACAAGTAGACTGACCCTTCCTACTGTCTATGTTTTGAACCATTCCTGTGACACTAGTTATAGATTCCGATGCTTCACTTCTGGTTTACTGTATACCTTGGGCGATCTTATTGACGATGAAACACAGAAATTGCATCGGAATTAAATAGAAAAGGCACAATGCCAACTTAAGTACAGGAGGACTGACTCTTCTTACTGACAATATTTTGAACCATTCCTGTGACGCATGTTACAGATTCCGATGCTTCACTTCAGGTTTACTGTATCCCTTGGACCTTCTTATTGACGATGAAACACAGATATTGCATCGGAATTAAATACAAAAGGCACAATGCCGACATAAGTACAAGAAGACTGTCTCTTCTTATTGTCTATGATTTGAGCCATTCCTGTGACACTAGTTATAGATTCCGATGCTTCAATTCATGTTTGCTGTATCCCTTGGACCTTCTTATTGACGATGAAACACAGATAGTGCATCGGAGTTAATAACAAGAGGCACAATGCCGACTTAAGTACAAGAAGACTGACTCCTCCTACTGTCTATGTTTTGAACCATTCCTGTGACACTAGTTATAGATTCCGATGCTTCACTTCAGGTTTAATGTATCTCTCTGCCCTTCTTATTGACTATGAAACACAGATATTGCATCGGAATTAGATACAAAAGGCACAATGCCGACTTAAGTAGAAGAAGACTGACTCATCTTACTGACTATGCTTTAAACCATTCCTGTGACGATAGTTACAGATACCCATGCTTCACTTCAGGTTTACTGTATCCCTTGGACCTCCTTATTGACGATGAAACACAGATATTGCATCGGAATTAAATACAAAATGCACAATGCCGACTTAAGTACAAGAAGACTGACTCTTCCTACCGTCTATGTTTTGAACCATTCCTGTGACACTAGTTATAGATTCTGATGCTTCACTTCAGGTTTACTGTATCCCTCTGGCCCTCTTATGTACGATGAAACACGGAAATTGCATCGGAATTAAATAGAAAAAGCACAATACCGACTTTAGTACAAGAAGACTGATTCTTCTTTCTGTCTATGTTTTGAACCATTCCTGTGACGCTAGTTACAGATTCTGATGCTTCACTCCAGGTTCACTGTATCCCTCTGACCATCTTATTGACGATGAAACACAGAAAGTGCATCGTAATTGAATAGAAAAGGCACAATTCCGACTTAAGTACAAGAAGACTGATTCTTCTTACTGACAATATTTTGAACCATTCCTGTGACGCATGTTACAGATTCCGATGCTTCACTTCAGGTTTACTGTATCCCTTGGACCTTCTTATTGACGATGAAACACAGAAATTGCATCGGAATTAAATACAAAAGGCACAATGCCGACGTTAGTGCTAGAAGACTGACTCTTCTTACTAACTATGTTTTGAACGATTCCTGTGACAATAGTTAGAGATTCCGATGCTTCACTTCAGGTTTACTACACTCCTCTGACCTTATTATTGACGATGAAACACAGTATTTGCATCGGAGTTAAATTCAAAAGTGCACAATGCCGACATAAGTACAAGAAGACTGACTCTTCTTACTGTCTATGTTTAGAACCATTCCTGTGACACTAGTTATAAATTTCGATGCATCACTTCAGGTTTACTGTATCCCTCTGACCTTCTTATTGACGATGAAACAGAGAAATTGCATCGGAATTAAATAGAAAATGCACAATGCCGACATAAGTACAAGAAGACTGTCTCTTCTTATTGTCTATGATTTGAGCCATTCCTGTGACACTAGTTATAGATTCCGATGCTTCAATTCATGTTTGCTGTATCCCTTGGACCTTCTTATTGACGATGAAACACGGATAGTGCATCGGAGTTAAAAACAAGAGGCACAATGCCGACTTAAGTACAAGAAGACTGACTCCTCCTACTGTCTATGTTTTGAACCATTGCTGTGACACTAGTTATAGATTTCGATGCATCACTTCAGGTTTACTGTATCCCTCTGACCTTCTTATTGACGATGAAACAGAGAAATTGCATCGGAATTAAATAGAAAAGGCACAATGCCGACATATGTACAAGAAGACTGACTCTTCTTACTGTCTATGATTTGAGCCATTTCTGTGACACTAGTTATAGATTCCGATGCTTCACTTCATGTTTGCTGTATCCCTTGGACCTTCTTATTGACGATGAAACACAGAAATTGCATCGGAATTAAATAGAAAAGGCACAATGCCGACTTAAGTACAAGAAGACTGATTTTTCTTACTGACTATGTTTGAACCATTCCTGTGACGCTAGTTACAGATTCCGATGCTTCACTTCAGGTTTACTGTATCCCTCAGACCTTGTTATTGACGCTGCAACACAGAAATTGCATTGGAATTAAATAGAAAAGGCACAATACCCACATAAGTACAAGAAGACTGACTCTTCCTACTGTCTATGTTTTGAACCATTCCTGTGACACTAGTTATAGATTCCATGCATCACTTCAGGTTTACTGTATCCCTCTGACTTTCTTATTGAAGATGATACACAGATAGTGCAACGGAGTTAAATACAAGAGGCACAATGACAACTTAAGTACCAGAAGACTGACTCCTCCTACTATCTATGTTTTGAACCATTCCTGAGACACTAGTTATAGATTTCGATGCATCACTTCAGGTTTACTGTATCCCTCTGAACTTCTTATTGACGATGAAACAGAGAAATTGCATTGGAATTAAATAGAAAAGGCACAATGCCGACATAAGTACAAGAACACTGACTCCTCCTACTGTCTATGTTTCAACCATTCCTGTGACACTAGTTAAAGATTTCAATGCATCACTTCAGGTTTACTGTATTCCTCTGACCTTCTTATTGACGATGAAACAGAGAAATTGCATCGGAATTAAATAGAAAATGCACAAAATTCCAACTTAAGTACAAGAAGACTGACTCTTCTTACTGACGATGTTTTGAACCATTCCTGTGACACTAGTTAGAGCTTCCGATGCTTCACTTCAGGTTTACTGAATCCCTCTGACCTTCTTATTGACGATGAAACACAGTAATTGCATCGGAATTAAATTGAAAAGGGCATAATGCCGACTTAAGTACAAGAAGTATGACTCTTCTTACTGTCTATGTTTTGAACCATTCCTGTGACACTAGTTATAGATTCCGATGCTTCACTTCAGGTTTACTGTATCCCTTGGACTTTCTTATTAACGATGAAACACAGACATTGCATGGGATTTAAATTGAAAAGGCACAATGCCGACTTAAGTACACGAAGACTGACTCTTCTTACTGACAATGTTTAGAACCATTCCCGTGACGCAAGTTACAGATTCCGATGCTTCACTTCAGGTTTACTGTATCCCTTGGACCTTCTTATTGACGATGAAACACAGATATTGCATCGGAATTAAATACAAAAGTCACAATGCCGACTTAAGTACAAGATGACTGACTCTTCTTACTGTCTACGATTTGAACCATTCCTGTGACACTAGTTATAGATTCCGATGCTTCTCTTGAGGTTTTCTGTATCTCTCTGACCATCTTATTGACGATGAAACACAGATATTGCATTGGAATTAAATACAAAAGGCACAATGCCGACTTAAATACAAGAAGACTGACTCTTCTTCCTGACTATGTTTTGAACCATTCCTGTGACGATAGTTACAGATTCCGATGCTTCACTTCTGGTTTACTGTATTCCTTGGACCTTCTTATTGATGATGAAACACAGATATTGCATCGGAATTAAATACATAAGGCACAATGCCGACGTAAGTACAAGAAGACTGACTCTTCTTACTGTCTATGATTTTAACCATTCCTGTGACACTAGTTATAGATTCCGATGCTTCACTTCAGGTTTACTGTATCCCTTACACCTTCTTATTGACGATGAAACACATAAATTGCATCGGAATTAAATACAAAAGCCAAAATGCCGACTTAAGTACAAGAAGACTGACTCTTCCTACTGACTATGTTTTGAACCATTCCTGTGACACTCGTTATAGATTCCGATGCTTCACTTCAGGTTTATGTATCCCACTGACCTTCTTATTGACGATGAAATACAGAAAGTGCATCGGAATTAAATGGAAAAGGCACAATGCCGACTTAAGTACAAGAGACTGACTCTTCATACTGTCTATGTTTTTAACAATTCCTGTGACACTAGTTATAGATTCCGGTGCCTCACTTCAGGTTTACTGTATCCCTTGGACCTTCGTATTGACGATGAAACACAGAAATTGCATCGGAATTAAACACAAAACCCACAATGCCGACTTAAGTACAAGAAGACTGAATCTTCTTACAGAGTATGTTTTGCACCATTCCTGTGACACTAGTTATAGATTCCGATGCTTCACTTCAAGTGTACTGTATCTCTCTGACCTTCTTATTGACGACGAAACACAGATATTGCATAGGAATTAAATACAAAAGGCACAATGCCGACTTAAGTACAAGAAGACTGACTTTTCTTACTGACTATGTATTGAACCATTCCTGTGACGATAGTTACAGATTCTGATGCTTCACTTCACTTTTACTGTATCCCTTGGACCTTCTTACTGACGATGAAACACAGATATTGCATCTGAATTAAATACAAAGGGCACAATGCCGACGTAAGTACAAGAAGACTGACTCTTCTTACTGACTATGCTTTGAACCATTCCTGTGACACTAGTTAGAGATTCCGATGCTTCACTTCAGGTTTACTGTATCCCTCTGACCTTCTTATTGACGATGAAACACAGTAATTGCATCGGAATGAAATTGAAAAGGGCATAATGCCGACTTAAGTACAAGAAGTATGACTCTTCTTACTGTCTATGTTTTGAACCATTCCTGTGACACTAGTTATAGATTCCGATGCTTCACTTCAGGTTTACTGTATCCCTTGGACTTTCTTATTAACGATGAAACACAGACATTGCATGGTATTTAAATTGAAAAGGCACAATGCCGACTTAAGTACACGAAGACTGACTCTTCTTACTGACAATGTTTAGAACCATTCCCGTGACGCAAGTTACAGATTCCGATGCTTCACTTCAGGTTTACTGTATCCCTTGGACCTTCTTATTGACGATGAAACACAGATATTGCATCGGAATTAAATACAAAAGTCACAATGCCGACTTAAGTACAAGATGACTGACTCTTCTTACTGTCTATGATTTGAACCATTCCTGTGACACTAGTTATAGATTCCGATGCTTCTCTTGAGGTTTTCTGTATCTCTCTGACCATCTTATTGACGATGAAACACAGATATTGCATTGGAATTAAATACAAAAGGCACAATGCCGACTTAAATACAAGAAGACTGACTCTTCTTCCTGACTATGTTTTGAACCATTCCTGTGACGATAGTTACAGATTCCGATGCTTCACTTCTGGTTTACTGTATTCCTTGGACCTTCTTATTGATGATGAAACACAGATATTGCATCGGAATTAAATACATAAGGCACAATGCCGACGTAAGTACAAGAAGACTGACTCTTCTTACTGTCTATGATTTTAACCATTCCTGTGACACTAGTTATAGATTCCGATGCTTCACTTCAGGTTTACTGTATCCCTTACACCTTCTTATTGACGATGAAACACATAAATTGCATCGGAATTAAATACAAAAGCCAAAATGCCGACTTAAGTACAAGAAGACTGACTCTTCCTACTGACTATGTTTTGAACCATTCCTGTGACACTAGTTATAGATTCCGATGCTTCACTTCAGGTTTATGTATCCCACTGACCTTCTTATTGACGATGAAATACAGAAAGTGCATCGGAATTAAATGGAAAAGGCACAATGCCGACTTAAGTACAAGAGACTGACTCTTCATACTGTCTATGTTTTTAACAATTCCTGTGACACTAGTTATAGATTCCGATGCCTCACTTCAGGTTTACTGTATCCCTTGGACCTTCGTATTGACGATGAAACACAGAAATTGCATCGGAATTAAACACAAAACCCACAATGCCGACTTAAGTACAAGAAGACTGAATCTTCTTACAGAGTATGTTTTGCACCATTCCTGTGACACTAGTTATAGATTCCGATGCTTCACTTCAAGTGTACTGTATCTCTCTGACCTTCTTATTGACGACGAAACACAGATATTGCATAGGAATTAAATACAAAAGGCACAATGCCGACTTAAGTACAAGAAGACTGACTTTTCTTACTGACTATGTATTGAACCATTCCTGTGACGATAGTTACAGATTCCGATGCTTCACTTCACTTTTACTGTATCCCTTGGACCTTCTTACTGACGATGAAACACAGATATTGCATCTGAATTAAATACAAAGGGCACAATGCCGACGTAAGTACAAGAAGACTGACTCTTCTTACTGACTATGCTTTGAACCATTCCTGTGACACTAGTTAGAGATTCCGATGCTTCACTTCAGGTTTACTGTATCCCTCTGACCTTCTTATTGACGATGAAACACAGTAATTGCATCGGAATGAAATTGAAAAGGGCACAATTCCGACTTAAGTACAAGAAGACTGACTCTTCTTACTGTCTATGTTTTGAACCATCCCTGTGACACTAGTTATAGATTCCGATGCTTCACTTCAGGTTTACTGTATCCCTGGGACCTTCTTATTGGCGATGAAACACAGAAATTGCATCGGAATTAAATACAAAGCCACAAAGCCGACTTAAGTACAAGAAGACTGACTCTTCTTACTGACTATGTTTTGAACCAGTCCTGTGTCACTAGTTATAGATTCCGACGCTTCACTTCAGGTTTACTGTATCCCTCTGACCTTCTTATTGAAGATGAAACACAGATAGGGCATCGGAGTTAAAAACAAGAGGCACAATGCCGACTTAAGTACAAGAAGACTGACTCCTCCTAATGTCTATGTTTTGAACCATTCATGTGGCACTAGTTACAAATTTCGATGCATCACTTCAGGTTTACTGTATCCCTCTGACCTTCTTATTGACGATTAAACAGAGAAATTGCATCGGAATTAGATAGAAAAGGCACAATGCCGACATAAGTACAAGAAGACTGACCCTTCTTACTGTCTATGATTTGAGCCATTCCTGTGACACTAGTTACAGATTCCGATGATTCACTTCATGTTTGCTGTATCAATTGGACATTCTTATTGACGATGAAAAACAGAAATTGCATCGGAATTCAATAGAAAAGGCACAATGCCGACTTAAGTACAAGAAGACTGATTCTTCTTACTGAGTATGTTTGAACCATTCCTGTGACGCTAGTTACAGATTCCGATTCTTCACGTCAGGTTTACTGTATCCCTCAGACCTTGTTATTGACGATGCAACACAGAAATTGCATCGGAATTAAATAGAAAAGGCACAATGCCGACATAAGTACAAGAAGACTGACCCTTCTTACTGTCTATGATTTGAGCCATTCCTGTGACACTAGTTATAGATTCCGATGATTCACTTCATGTTTGCTGTATCAATTGGACATTCTTATTTACGATGAAACACAGATATTGCATCGGAATTAAATAGAAAAGGCACAATGCCGGCTTAAGTACAAGAAGACTGACTCTTCTTACTGAAAATGTTTTGAACCATTCCTGTTACGCACGTTACAGATTCCGATGCTTCACTTGAGGTTTACTGTATCGCTTGGACCTTCTTATTGACGATGAAACACAGATATTGCATCGGAATTAAATGCAAAAGGCACAATTATGACTTAAGTACAAGAAGACTGACCCTTCTTACTGTCTATGATTTGAGCCATTCCTTAAACACTAGTTATAGATTCCGATGATTCACTTCATGTTTGCTGTATCAATTGGACCTTCTTATTGACGATGAAACACAGATATTGCATCGGAATTAAATAGAAAAGGCACAATGCCGACGTAAGTACAAGAAGACTGACTATTCTTACTGACTATGTTTTGAACCATTCCTGTGACACTAGTTAGAGATTCCGATGCTTCACTTCAGGTTTACTGTATCCCTCTGACCTTCTTATTGAAGATGAAACACAGATAGTGAATCGGAGTTAAATATAAGAGACACAATGTCGACTTAAGTACAAGAAGACTGACTCTTCACACTGTCTATGTTTTGAACCATTCCTGTGACACTAGTTAGAGATTTCGATTCTTCACTTCTGGATTACTGTATACCTCTGACCTTCTTTTTGACGATGAAACACAGAAATTGGATCGGAATTAAATACAGAAGGCACAATGCCGACTTAAGTACAAGAAGACTGACTCGTCTTACTGTCTATGCTTTGAACCATTCCTGTGACACTAGTTATTGATTCCGATGCTTCACTCCAGTTTTACTGGATCCCTTGGACCTTCTTATTGACGATGAAACACAGAAATTGCATCGGAATTAAATACAAAATGCACAATGCCGACTTAAGTACAAGAAGACAGACTCTTCTTACTGACTGATTTGAACCATTAATGTGACACTAGTTATAGATTCCGATGCTTCAATTCAGGTTTACTTATCCATCTGACCTTCTTATTGACGATGAAACACAGAAATTGCGTCGGAATAAAATAGAAAAGGTACAATCCCGTTTTAAGTACAAGAAGACTGACCCTTCATACTGTCTATGATTTGAACCATTACTGTGACACTAGTTATAGATTCCGATGCTTCACTTCAGGTTTACTGTATCCCTTGGAACTTCTTATTGACGATGAGACACAGAAATTGCATCGGAATTAAATACAAAAGGCACAATGCCGACTTAAGTACAAGAAGACTGACTCTTCTTACTGACGATGTTTTGAACCATTCCTGTGACACTAGTTAGAGCTTCCGATGCTTCACTTCAGGTTTACTGTGTCCCTCTGACCTTCTTATTGACGATGAAACACAGTTATTGCATCGGAATTGAATTGAAAAGGGCATAATGCCGACTTAAGTACAAGAAGTATGGCTCTTCTTACTGTCAATGTTTTGAACCATTCCTGTGACACTAGTTATAGATTCCGATGCCTCACTTCAGGTTTACTGTATCCCTTGGACATTCTTATTGACGATGAAACACAGAAATTGCATCGGAATTAAATTGAAAAGGCACAATGCCGACTTAAGTACACGAAGACTGACTCTTCTTACTGACAATGTTTTGAACCATTCCTGTGACGCAAGTTACAGATTCCGATGCTTCACTTCAGGTTTACTGTATCCCTTGGACCTTCTTATTGACGATGAAACACAGATTTTGCATCGGAATTAAATACAAGAGGCACAATGCCGACGTAAGTACAAGTAGACTGACTCTTCTTACTGTCTATGTTTTGAACCATTCCTGTGACACTAGTTATAGATTCCAATGCTTCACTTCAGGTTTACTGTATCCCTTAGACCTTCTTATTGACGATGAAACACATAAATTGCATCGGAATTAAATACAAAAGCCAAAATGCCGCCTTAAGTACATGGAGACTGACTCTTCTTACTGACTATGTTTTGAACCATTCCTGGGACACTAGTTATAGATTCCGATGCTTCACTTCAGGTTTATTGTATCCCTCTGACCTTCTTATTGACGATGAAACACAGAAAGTGTTTCGGAATTAAATGGAAAAGTCACAATGCCGACTTAAGTACAAGAGACTGACTCTTCATACTGTCTATGTTTTTAACCTTTCCTGTGACACTAGTTATAGGTTCCGATGCCTCACTTCAGGTTTACTGTATCCCTTGGACCTTCTTATTGACGATGAAACACAGATATTGCATCGGAATGAAATACAAAGGGCACAATGCCGACTTAAGTACAAGAAGACTGATTCTTCTTACTGTCTATGATTTGAACCATTCCTGTGACACTAGTTATAGATTCCGATGCTTCACTTCAGGTTTACTGTATCTCTCTGACCTTCTTATTGGCGATGAAACACAGATATTGCTTCGGAATTAAATACGAAAGGCACAATGCCGACTTAACTACAAGAAGACTGACTCTTCTAACTGACTATGTTTTGAACCATTCCTGTGACACTAGTTACAGATTCCGATGCTTCACTTCAGGTATACTGTATCAATCTGACCTTCTTATTGACGAAGAAACACAGAAATTGCATCGGAATTAAATACAAAATGCACAATGCCGATTTAAGTACATGTAGACTAACTCTTCCTAATGTCTATGTTTTGAATCAATCCTGTGACACTAGTTATAGATTCCGATGCTTCTTTTCAGGTTTACTGTATCCCTTGGACCTTCTTATTGACGATGAAACACAGAAATTGCATCGGAATTAAACACAAAAGGCACAATGCCGACATAAGTACAAGAAGACTGACACTTCCTACTGTCTATGTTTTGAACCATTCCTGTGACACTAGTTATAGATTCCGATGCTACACTTCAGGTTTACTGTATCCCTCTGACCTTCTTATTGACGATGAAACACAGAAATTGCATCGGAATTTAATGCAAAATGCACAATGCCGACTTAAGTACAAGAAGACTGACTCTTCTTACTGACTGATTTGAACCATTCCTGTGACACTAGTTATAGATTCCGATGCTTCACTTCAGGTTTACTGTATCCCTCTGACCATCTTATTGGCGATGAAGCACAGAAATTGCATCGGAATTAAATAAAAATGGCACAATGCCGACTTAAGTACAAGAAGACTGACTCTCCTTACTGTCTATGTTTTGAACCATTCCTGTGACACTAGATATAGATTCCGATGCTTCACTTCAGGGTTACTGTATCCCTTGGACTTTCTTGTTGAAGATGAAACACAGAAATTGCATCGGAATAAAATAGAAAACGCATAATGCCGACTTAAGTACAAGAAGACTGACTCTTCTTACTGACTATGTTTTGAACCATTCCTGTGACGATAGTTACAGATTGCGATGCTTCACTTCAGGTTTACTGTATCCCTTGGACCTTCTTATTGATGATGAAACACAGATATCGCATCGGAATTAAATACAAAAGGCACAATGCCGACGTAAGTACAAGAAGACTGACTCTTCTTACTGTTTATGTTTTGAACCATTCCTGTGACACTAGTTATAGATTCCGATGCTTCACTTCAGGTTTACTGTTTCCCTTGGACCTTCTTATTGACGTTGAAACACAGATATTGCATCGGAATTAAATACAAAAGGCACAATGCCGACGTAAGTACTAGAAGACTGACTCTTCTTACTGACTATGCTTTGAACCATTCCTGTGACTCTAGTTAGAGATTCCGATGCTTCACGTCAGGTTTACTATTTTCCTCTGACCTTATTATTGACGATGAAACACAGCAATTGCATCGGAATTAAATTGAAAAGGGCACAATGCCGACTTAAGTACAAGAAGACTGACTCTTCATACTGCCTATGTTTTGAACCATTCCTGTGACACTAGTTATAGATTCTGATGCTTCACTACAGGTTTACTGTATCCCTCTGACCTTCTTATTGACGATGAAACACACAAATTGCATCGGAATTAAATACAAAAGCCAAATTGCTGACTTAAGTACAAGAAGACTGACTCTTCTTACTGACTATGTTTGAAACCATTCCTTTGACACTAGTTAGAGATTCCAATGCTTCACTAAAGGCTTACTGTATCCCTCTGACCTTCGTATTGACGATGAAACACAGAAAGTGCATCGGAATTAAATAGAAAAGGCACAATGCCGACTTAAGTACAAGAAGACTGACTCTTCCTACCGTCTATGTTTTGAACCATTCCTGTGACACTAGTTATATATTCCGATGCCTCACTTCAGGATTACTGTATCCCTTGGACCTTCTTATTGACGATGAAACACAGAAATTGCATCGGAATTAAATTCAAAAACCACAATGCCGACTTAAGTACAAGAAGACTGACTCTTCTTACAGAATATGTTTTGAACCATTCCTGTGACACAAGTTATAGATTCCGATGCTTCACTTCAGGTTTACCTTATTCCTCTGACCTTATTATTGACGATGTAACACAGTAATTGCATCGGAATTAAATTGAAAAGGACACAATGCTGACTTAAGTACAAGAAGACTGACGCTTCATACTGTCTATGTTTTGAACCATTCCTGTGACACTAGTTATAGATTCCGATGCTTCACTTCAGGTTTACTGTATCCCTCTGACCTTCTTATTGAAGATGAAACACAGATAGTGCATCGGAGTTAAATACAAGAGGCACAATGCCGACATAAGTACAAGAAGACTGACTCTTCCTACTGTCTATGTTTTGAACCATTCCTGTGACACTAGTTATAGATTTCGATTCTTCACTTCTGGATTACTGTATCCCTCTGACCTTCTTTTTGACGATGAAACACACCAATTTGATCGGAACTAAATCCAAAAGGCACAATGCCGACTTAAGTACACGAAGACTGACTCTTCTTACTAACAATGTTTTGTACCATTCCTGTGACGCAAGTTACAGATTCCGATGCTTCACTTCAGGTTTACTGTATCCCTTGGACCTTCTTATTGACGATGAAACACAGATATTGCATCGGAATTGAATACAAAAGGCACAATGCCGACTTAAGTACAAGAAGACTGACTCTTCTTACTGACTGTTTTGAACCATTCCTGTGACACTAGTTATAGGTTCCGATGCTTCACTTCAGGTTTACTGTATCCCTCTGACCTTCTTATTGGCGATGAAGCAAAGAAATTGCACCGGAATTAAATAAAAATGGCACAATGCCGACATAAGTACAAGAAGACTGACTCTCCTTACTGTCTATGTTTTGAACCATTCCTGTGACACTAGATATAGATTCCGATGCTTCACTTCAGGTTTACTGTATCCCTTGGACTTTCTTGTTGAAGATGAAACACAGAAATTGCATCGGAATAAAATAGAAAACGCATAATGCCGACTTAAGTACAAGAAGACTGACACTTCTTACTGTCTATGTTTTGAACCATTCCTGTGACGGAAGTTACAGATTCCGATGCGTCACTTCAGGTTTATTGTATCCCTCTGACCTTCTTATTAACGATGAAACACAGAAATTGTTTCGGAATTAAATAGAAAAGGCACAATGCCGACTTAAGTACACGAAGACTGACTCTTTTTCCTGACAATGCATTGAACCATTCCTGTGACGCAAGTTACAGATTCCGATGCTTCACTTCAGGTTTACTGTATCCCTTGGACCTTCTTATTGACGATGAAACACAGATATTGCATCGGAATGAAATACAAAAGGCACAAAGCCGACTTAAGTACAAGAAGACTGATTCTTCTTACTGTCTATGTTTTGAACCATTCCTTGGACGCTAGTTACAGATTCCGATGCTTCACTTCAGGTTTACAGTATCCCTCTGACCTGCTTATTGACGATGCAACACAGAAATTGCATCGGAAATAAATAGAAATGTCACAATGCCGACTTAATTACAAGAAGACTGACTCTTCCTACTGTCTATGTTTTGAACCATTCCTGTGACACTAGTTATAGATTCCGATGCTTCACTTCAGGTTTACAGTATCCCTTGGACGTTCTTATTGACGATGAAACACAGAGATTGCATCGGAATTAAGTAGAAAAGGCACAATGCCGACTTAAGTACACGAAGACTGACTCTTCCTACTGACAATGTTTTGAACCATTCCTGTGACGCAAGTTACAGATTCCGATGCTTCACTTCAGGTTCACTGTATCCCTTGGACCATCTTATTGACGATGAAACACAGATATTGCATCGGAATTAAATACAAAAGGCACAATGTAGACTTAAGTACAAGAAGACTAGCTCTTCTTACTGTCTATGATTTGAACCATTCCTGTGACACTAGTTATAGATTCCGATGCTTCACTTCAGGTTTACTGTATCTCTCTGACCTTCTTATTGACGATGAAACACAGATATTGCTTCGGAATTAAATACCAAAGGCACAATGCCGACTTAAGTACAAGAAGACTGACTCTTCTTACTGACTATGTTTTGAACCATTCCTGTGACGATAGTTACAGATTCCGATGCTTCACTTCAGGTTTACTGCATCCCTTGGACCTTGTTATTGACGTTGAAACAAAGATATCGCATCGGAATTAAATACAAAAGGCACAATGCCGACGTAAGTACAAGAAGACTGACTCTTCTAACTGTCTATGTTTTGAACCATTCCTGTGACACTAGTTATAGATTCCGATGCTTCACTACAGGTTTACTGTATCCCTCTGACCTTCTTATTGACGATGAAACACACAAATTGCGTCGGAATTAAATACAAAAGCCAAATTGCTGACTTAAGTACAAGAAGACTGACTCTTCTTACTGACTATGTTTTGAACCATTCCTGTGACACTAGTTATAGATTGCGATGCTTCACTACAGGTTTACTGTATCCCTCTGACCTTCTTATGGACGATGAAACACAGAAAGTGCATCGGAATTAAATAGAAAAGGCACAATGCCGACTTAAGTACAAGAAGACTGACTCTTCATACTGTCTATCTTTTGAACCATTCCTGTGACACTAGTTATAGATTCCGATGCTTCACTTCAGGTTTACTGTATCCCTTGGACCTTCTTATTGACGATGAAAAACCGAAAGCTCAACGGAATTAAATACAAAAGCCACAAAGCCGACTTAAGTACAAGAAGACTGATTCTTCTTACTGTCTATGTTTTGAACCATTCCTTTGACGCTAGTTACAGATTCCGATGCTTCACTTCAGGTTTACTGTATCCCTCTGACCTGCTTATTGACGATGCAACACAGAAATTGCATCGGAATTAAATAGAAATGTCACAATGCCGACTTAATTACAAGAAGACTGACTCTTCCTACTGTCTATGTTTTGAACCATTCCTGTGACACTAGTTATAGATTCCGACGCTTCACTTCAGGTTTACTGTATCCCTTGGACGTTGTTATTGATGATGAAACACAGAAATTGCATCGGAATGAAGTAGAAAAGGCACAATGCCGACTTAAGTGCACGAAGACTGACTCTTCCTCTGACAATGTTTTGAACCATTCCTGTGACGCAAGTTAGAGATTCCGATGCTTCACTTCAGGTTTACTGTATCCCTTGGACCATCTTATTGACGATGAAACACAGATATTGCATCGGAATTAAATACAAAAGGCACAATGCCGACTTAAGTACAAGAAGACTGACCCTTCTTATTGCCTATGATTTGAACCATTCCTGTGACACTAGTTATAGATTCCGATGCTTCACTTCAGGTTTACTGTATCTCTCTGACCTTCTTATTGGCGATGAAACACAGATATTGCTTCGGAATTAAATACAAAAGGCACAATGCCGACTTAAGTACAAGAAGACTGACTCTTCTTACTGACTATGTTTTGAACCATTCCTGTGACGATAGTTACAGATTGCGATGCTTCACTTCAGGTTTCCTGTATCCCTTGGACCTTCTTATTGATGATGAAACACAGATATCGCATCGGAATTAAATACAAAAGGCACAATGCCGACGTAAGTACAAGAAGACTTCCTCTTCTTACTGTCTATGTTTTGAACCATTCCTGTGACACTAGTTATAGATTCCGATGCTTCACTTCAGGTTTACTGTTTCCCTTGGACCTTCTTATTGACGTTGAAACACAGATATTGCATCGGAATTAAATACAAAAGGCACAATGCCGCCGTAAGTACTAGAAGACTGACTCTTCTTACTGACTATGCTTTGAACCATTCCTGTGACTCTAGTTAGAGATTCCGATGCTTCATGTTAGGTTTACTATTTTCCTCTGACCTTATTATTGACGATGAAACACAGTAATTGCATCGGAATTAAATTGAAAAGGGCACAATGCCGACTTAAGTACAAGAAGACTGACTCTTCATACTGCCTATGTTTTGAACCATTCCTGTGACACTAGTTATAGATTCCGATGCTTCACTACAGGTTTACTGTATCCCTCTGACCTTCTTATTGACGATGAAACACACAAATGGCATCGGAATTAAATACAAAAGCCAAATTGCTGACTTAAGTACAAGAAGACTGACTCTTCTTACTGACTATGTTTGAAACCATTCCTGTGACACTAGTTAGAGATTCCAATGCTTCACTAAAGGCTTACTGTATCCCTCTGACCTTCGTTTTGACGATGAAACACAGAAAGTGCATCGGAATTGAATAGAAAAGGCACAATGCCGACTTAAGTACAAGAAGACTGACTCTTCCTACTGTCTATGTTTTGAACCATTCCTGTGACACTAGTTATAGATTCCAATGCTTCACTTCAGGTTTACTGTATCCCTCTGACCTTCTTATTGAAGATGAAACACAGATAGTGCATCGGAGTTAAATACAAGAGGCACAATGCCGACATAAGTACAAGAAGACTGACTCTTCCTACTGTCTATGTTTTGAACCATTCCTGTGACACTAGTTATAGATTTCGATGCTTCACTTCAGGTTTACTGTATCCCTTGGACCTTCTTATTGACGATGAAACACAGATATTGCATCGGAATGAAATACGAAAGGCACAATGCCGACTTAAGTACAAGAAGACAGACTCTTCTTACTGTCTATGATTTGAACCATTCCTGTGACACTAGTTATAGATTCCGATGCTTCACTTCAGGTTTACGGTATCTCTCTGACCTTCTTATTGACGATGAAACACAGATATTGCATCGGAATTAAATAAAAAAGG
Organism: Schistocerca piceifrons; assembly: GCF_021461385.2. Classification (NCBI taxonomy): domain Eukaryota; kingdom Metazoa; phylum Arthropoda; class Insecta; order Orthoptera; family Acrididae; genus Schistocerca; species Schistocerca piceifrons. The sequence continues at coordinate 6,173,296 of NC_060138.1, forward strand.
CACAATGCCGACATAAGTACAAGAAGACTGACTCTTCTTACTGACTATGTTTTGAACCATTCCTGTGACACTAGTTATAGTTTCCGAAGCTTCACTTCAGGTTTACTGTATCCCTCTGACCTTCTTATTGACAATGAAACACAGAAATTGCATCGGAATTTAATACAAAATGCACAATGCCGACTTAAGTACAAGAAGACTGACTCTTCTTACTGACTGTTTTGAACCATTCCTGTGACACTAGTTATAGGTTCCGATGCTTCACTTCAGGTTTACTGTATCCCTCTGACCTTCTTATTGGCGATGAAGCAAAGAAATTGCACCGGAATTAAATAAAAATGGCACAATGCCGACATAAGTACAAGAAGACTGACTCTCCTTACTGTCTATGTTTTGAACCATTCCTGTGACACTAGATATAGATTCCGATGCTTCACTTCAGGTTTACTGTATCCCTTGGACTTTCTTGTTGAAGATGAAACACAGAAATTGCATTGGAATAAAATAGAAAACGCATAATGCCGACTTAAGTACAAGAAGACTGACACTTCTTACTGTCTATGTTTTGAACCATTCCTGTGACGGAAGTTACAGATTCCGATGCGTCACTTCAGGTTTATTGTATCCCTCTGACCTTCTTATTAACGATGAAACACAGAAATTGTTTCGGAATTAAATAGAAAAGGCACAATTCCGACTTAAGTACACGAAGACTGACTCTTTTTCCTGACAATGCATTGAACCATTCCTGTGACGCAAGTTACAGATTCCGATGCTTCACTTCAGGTTTACTGTATCCCTTGGACCTTCTTATTGACGATGAAACACAGATATTGCATCGGAATGAAATACAAAAGGCACAAAGCCGACTTAAGTACAAGAAGACTGATTCTTCTTACTGTCTATGTTTAGAACCATTCCTTTGACGCTAGTTACAGGTTCCAATGCTTCACTTCAGGTTTACTGTATCCCTCTGACCTGCTTATTGACGATGCAACACAGAAATTGCATCGGAAATAAATAGAAATGTCACAATGCCGACTTAATTACAAGAAGACTGACTCTTCCTACTGTCTATGTTTTGAACCATTCCTGTGACACTAGTTATAGATTCCGATGCTTCACTTCAGGTTTACAGTATCCCTTGGACGTTCTTATTGACGATGAAACACAGAAATTGCATCGGAATTAAGTAGAAAAGGCACAATGCCGACTTAAGTACACGAAGACTGACTCTTCCTACTGACAATGTTTTGAACCATTCCTGTGACGCAAGTTACAGATTCCGATGCTTCACTTCAGGTTCACTGTATCCCTTGGACCATCTTATTGACGATGAAACACAGATATTGCATCGGAATTAAATACAAAAGGCACAATGTAGACTTAAGTACAAGAAGACTAGCTCTTCTTACTGTCTATGATTTGAACCATTCCTGTGACACTAGTTATAGATTCCGATGCTTCACTTCAGGTTTACTGTATCCCTTGGACCTTCGTATTGACGATGAAACATAGATATTGCATCGGAATTAAATACAAAAGGCACAATGCCGACTTAAGTACAAGAAGACTGACTCTTCTTACTGTCTATGATTTGAACCATTCCTGTGATACTAGTTATAGATTCCGATGCTTCACTTCAGGTTTACTGTATCCCTTGGACTTTCTTGTTGAAGATGAAACACAGAAATTGCATCGGAATAAAATAGAAAACGCATAATGCCGACTTAAGTACAAGAAGACTGACACTTCTTACTGTCTATGTTTTGAACCATTCCTGTGACGGAAGTTACAGATTCCGATGCGTCACTTCAGGTTTATTGTATCCCTCTGACCTTCTTATTAACGATGAAACACAGAAATTGTTTCGGAATTAAATAGAAAAGGCACAATGCCGACTTAAGTACACGAAGACTGACTCTTTTTCCTGACAATGCATTGAACCATTCCTGTGACGCAAGTTACAGATTCCGATGCTTCACTTCAGGTTTACTGTATCCCTTGGACCTTCTTATTGACGATGAAACACAGATATTGCATCGGAATGAAATACAAAAGGCACAAAGCCGACTTAAGTACAAGAAGACTGATTCTTCTTACTGTCTATGTTTTGAACCATTCCTTTGACGCTAGTTACAGATTCCGATGCTTCACTTCAGGTTTACTGTATCCCTCTGACCTGCTTATTGACGATGCAACACAGGAATTGCATCGGAAATAAATAGAAATGTCACAATGCCGACTTAATTACAAGAAGACTGACTCTTCCTACTGTCTATGTTTTGAACCATTCCTGTGACGATAGTTACTGATTCCGATGCTTCACTTCAGGTTTACTGTATCCCTTGGACCTTCTTATTGACGTTGAAGCACAGATATCGCATCGGAATTAAATACAAAAGGCACAATGCCGACGTATGTACAAGAAGACTGACTCTTCTAACTGTCTACGTTTCGAACCATTCCTGTGACACTAGTTATAGATTCCGATGCTTCACTTCAGGTTTACTATTTTCCTCTGACCTTATTATTGACGATGAAACACAGTAATTGCATCGGAATTAAATTGAAAAGGGCACAATGCTTACTTAAGTACAAGAAGACTGACTCTTCATACTGCCTATGTTTTGAACCATTCCTGTGACACTAGTTATAGATTCCGATGCTTCACTACAGGTTTACTGTATCTCTCTGACCTTCTTATTGACGATGAAACACAGATAGTGCATCGGAATTAAATACAAAAGGCACAATGCCGACTTAAGTACAAGAAGACTGACTTATCTTACTGACTACGTTTTGAACCATTCCTGTGACGATAGTTACAGATTCCGATGCTTCACTTCAGGTTACTGTATCCCTTGGACCTTCTTATTGACGATGAAACACAGATATCGCATCGGAATTAAATACAAAAGGCACAATGCCGACGTAAGTACAAGAAGACTGACTCTTCTTACTGTCTATGTTTTGTACCATTCCTGTGACACTAGTTATAGATTCCGATGCTTCACTTCAGGTTTACTGTATCCCTTGGACCTTCTTATTGACGATGAAACACAGATATTGCATCGGAATTAAATGCAAAAGGCACAATGCCAACGTAAGTACTAGAAGACGGACTCTTCTTACTGACTATGCTTTGAACCATTCCTGTGACACTAGTTAGAGATTCCGATGCTTCACTTCAGGTTTACTGTTTTCCTCTGACCTTATTATTGACGATGAAACACAGTAATTGCATCGGAATTAAATTGAAAAGGGCACAATGCCGACTTAAGTACAAGAAGACTTACTCTTCATACTGCCTATGTTTTGAACCATTCCTGTGACACTAGTTGTAGATTCCGATGCTTCACTACAGGTTAACTGTATCCCTCTGACCTTCTTATTGACGATGAAACACACAAATTGCATCGGAATTAAATACAAAAGCCAAATTGCTGACTTAAGTACAAGAAGACTGACTCTTCTTACTGACTATGTTTTGAACCATTCCTGTGACACTAGTTATAGATTCCGATGCTTCACTTCAGGTTTACTGTATCTCTCTGACCTTCTTATTGACGATGAAACACAGATATTGCTTCGGAATTAAATACAAAAGGCACAATGCCGACTTAAGTACAAGAAGACTGACTCTTCTTACTGACTATGTTTTGAACCATTCCTGTGACGATAGTTACAGATTCCGATGCTTCACTTCAGGTTTACTGTATCCCTTGGACCTTCTTATTGACGTTGAAACAAAGATATCGCATCGGAATTAAATACAAAAGGCACAATGCCGACGTAAGTACAAGAAGACTGACTCTTCTAACTGTCTATGTTTTGAACCATTCCTGTGACATTAGTTATAGATTCCGATGCTTCACTACAGGTTTACTGTATCCCTCTGACCTTCTTATTGACGATGAAACACACAAATTGCATCGGAATTAAATACAAAAGCCAAATTGCTGACTTAAGTACAAGAAGACTGATTCTTCTTACTGACTATGTTTTGAACCATTCCTGTGACACTAGTTATAGATTGCGATGCTTCACTACAGGTTTACTGTATCCCTCTGACCTTCTTATGGACGATGAAACGCAGAAAGTGCATCGGAATTAAATAGAAAATGCACAATGCCGACTTAAGTACAAGAAGACTGACTCTTCATACTGTCTATCTTTTGAACCATTCCTGTGACACTAGTTATAGATTCCGATGCTTCACTTCAGGTTTACTGTTTCCCTTGGACCTTCTTATTGACGTTGAAACACAGATATTGCATCGGAATTAAATACAAAAGGCACAATGCCGCCGTAAGTACTAGAAGACTGACTCTTCTTACTGACTATGCTTTGAACCATTCCTGTGACTCTAGTTAGAGATTCCGATGCTTCATGTTAGGTTTACTATTTTCCTCTGACCTTATTATTGACGATGAAACACAGTAATTGCATCGGAATTAAATTGAAAAGGGCACAATGCCGACTTAAGTACAAGAAGACTGACTCTTCATACTGCCTATGTTTTGAACCATTCCTGTGACACTAGTTATAGATTCCGATGCTTCACTACAGGTTTACTGTATCCCTCTGACCTTCTTATTGACGATGAAACACACAAATGGCATCGGAATTAAATACAAAAGCCAAATTGCTGACTTAAGTACAAGAAGACTGACTCTTCTTACTGACTATGTTTGAAACCATTCCTGTGACACTAGTTAGAGATTCCAATGCTTCACTAAAGGCTTACTGTATCCCTCTGACCTTCGTTTTGACGATGAAACACAGAAAGTGCATCGGAATTGAATAGAAAAGGCACAATGCCGACTTAAGTACAAGAAGACTGACTCTTCCTACTGTCTATGTTTTGAACCATTCCTGTGACACTAGTTATAGATTCCAATGCTTCACTTCAGGTTTACTGTATCCCTCTGACCTTCTTATTGAAGATGAAACACAGATAGTGCATCGGAGTTAAATACAAGAGGCACAATGCCGACATAAGTACAAGAAGACTGACTCTTCCTACTGTCTATGTTTTGAACCATTCCTGTGACACTAGTTATAGATTTCGATGCTTCACTTCAGGTTTACTGTATCCCTTGGACCTTCTTATTGACGATGAAACACAGATATTGCATCGGAATGAAATACGAAAGGCACAATGCCGACTTAAGTACAAGAAGACAGACTCTTCTTACTGTCTATGATTTGAACCATTCCTGTGACACTAGTTATAGATTCCGATGCTTCACTTCAGGTTTACGGTATCTCTCTGACCTTCTTATTGACGATGAAACACAGATATTGCATCGGAATTAAATAAAAAAGGCACAATGCCGACATAAGTACAAGAAGACTGACTCTTCTTACTGACTATGTTTTGAACCATTCCTGTGACACTAGTTATAGTTTCCGAAGCTTCACTTCAGGTTTACTGTATCCCTCTGACCTTCTTATTGACAATGAAACACAGAAATTGCATCGGAATTTAATACAAAATGCACAATGCCGACTTAAGTACAAGAAGACTGACTCTTCTTACTGACTGTTTTGAACCATTCCTGTGACACTAGTTATAGGTTCCGATGCTTCACTTCAGGTTTACTGTATCCCTCTGACCTTCTTATTGGCGATGAAGCAAAGAAATTGCACCGGAATTAAATAAAAATGGCACAATGCCGACATAAGTACAAGAAGACTGACTCTCCTTACTGTCTATGTTTTGAACCATTCCTGTGACACTAGATATAGATTCCGATGCTTCACTTCAGGTTTACTGTATCCCTTGGACTTTCTTGTTGAAGATGAAACACAGAAATTGCATTGGAATAAAATAGAAAACGCATAATGCCGACTTAAGTACAAGAAGACTGACACTTCTTACTGTCTATGTTTTGAACCATTCCTGTGACGGAAGTTACAGATTCCGATGCGTCACTTCAGGTTTATTGTATCCCTCTGACCTTCTTATTAACGATGAAACACAGAAATTGTTTCGGAATTAAATAGAAAAGGCACAATTCCGACTTAAGTACACGAAGACTGACTCTTTTTCCTGACAATGCATTGAACCATTCCTGTGACGCAAGTTACAGATTCCGATGCTTCACTTCAGGTTTACTGTATCCCTTGGACCTTCTTATTGACGATGAAACACAGATATTGCATCGGAATGAAATACAAAAGGCACAAAGCCGACTTAAGTACAAGAAGACTGATTCTTCTTACTGTCTATGTTTAGAACCATTCCTTTGACGCTAGTTACAGGTTCCAATGCTTCACTTCAGGTTTACTGTATCCCTCTGACCTGCTTATTGACGATGCAACACAGAAATTGCATCGGAAATAAATAGAAATGTCACAATGCCGACTTAATTACAAGAAGACTGACTCTTCCTACTGTCTATGTTTTGAACCATTCCTGTGACACTAGTTATAGATTCCGATGCTTCACTTCAGGTTTACAGTATCCCTTGGACGTTCTTATTGACGATGAAACACAGAAATTGCATCGGAATTAAGTAGAAAAGGCACAATGCCGACTTAAGTACACGAAGACTGACTCTTCCTACTGACAATGTTTTGAACCATTCCTGTGACGCAAGTTACAGATTCCGATGCTTCACTTCAGGTTCACTGTATCCCTTGGACCATCTTATTGACGATGAAACACAGATATTGCATCGGAATTAAATACAAAAGGCACAATGTAGACTTAAGTACAAGAAGACTAGCTCTTCTTACTGTCTATGATTTGAACCATTCCTGTGACACTAGTTATAGATTCCGATGCTTCACTTCAGGTTTACTGTATCCCTTGGACCTTCGTATTGACGATGAAACATAGATATTGCATCGGAATTAAATACAAAAGGCACAATGCCGACTTAAGTACAAGAAGACTGACTCTTCTTACTGTCTATGATTTGAACCATTCCTGTGATACTAGTTATAGATTCCGATGCTTCACTTCAGGTTTACTGTATCCCTTGGACTTTCTTGTTGAAGATGAAACACAGAAATTGCATCGGAATAAAATAGAAAACGCATAATGCCGACTTAAGTACAAGAAGACTGACACTTCTTACTGTCTATGTTTTGAACCATTCCTGTGACGGAAGTTACAGATTCCGATGCGTCACTTCAGGTTTATTGTATCCCTCTGACCTTCTTATTAACGATGAAACACAGAAATTGTTTCGGAATTAAATAGAAAAGGCACAATGCCGACTTAAGTACACGAAGACTGACTCTTTTTCCTGACAATGCATTGAACCATTCCTGTGACGCAAGTTACAGATTCCGATGCTTCACTTCAGGTTTACTGTATCCCTTGGACCTTCTTATTGACGATGAAACACAGATATTGCATCGGAATGAAATACAAAAGGCACAAAGCCGACTTAAGTACAAGAAGACTGATTCTTCTTACTGTCTATGTTTTGAACCATTCCTTTGACGCTAGTTACAGATTCCGATGCTTCACTTCAGGTTTACTGTATCCCTCTGACCTGCTTATTGACGATGCAACACAGGAATTGCATCGGAAATAAATAGAAATGTCACAATGCCGACTTAATTACAAGAAGACTGACTCTTCCTACTGTCTATGTTTTGAACCATTCCTGTGACGATAGTTACTGATTCCGATGCTTCACTTCAGGTTTACTGTATCCCTTGGACCTTCTTATTGACGTTGAAGCACAGATATCGCATCGGAATTAAATACAAAAGGCACAATGCCGACGTATGTACAAGAAGACTGACTCTTCTAACTGTCTACGTTTCGAACCATTCCTGTGACACTAGTTATAGATTCCGATGCTTCACTTCAGGTTTACTATTTTCCTCTGACCTTATTATTGACGATGAAACACAGTAATTGCATCGGAATTAAATTGAAAAGGGCACAATGCTTACTTAAGTACAAGAAGACTGACTCTTCATACTGCCTATGTTTTGAACCATTCCTGTGACACTAGTTATAGATTCCGATGCTTCACTACAGGTTTACTGTATCTCTCTGACCTTCTTATTGACGATGAAACACAGATAGTGCATCGGAATTAAATACAAAAGGCACAATGCCGACTTAAGTACAAGAAGACTGACTTATCTTACTGACTACGTTTTGAACCATTCCTGTGACGATAGTTACAGATTCCGATGCTTCACTTCAGGTTACTGTATCCCTTGGACCTTCTTATTGACGATGAAACACAGATATCGCATCGGAATTAAATACAAAAGGCACAATGCCGACGTAAGTACAAGAAGACTGACTCTTCTTACTGTCTATGTTTTGTACCATTCCTGTGACACTAGTTATAGATTCCGATGCTTCACTTCAGGTTTACTGTATCCCTTGGACCTTCTTATTGACGATGAAACACAGATATTGCATCGGAATTAAATGCAAAAGGCACAATGCCAACGTAAGTACTAGAAGACGGACTCTTCTTACTGACTATGCTTTGAACCATTCCTGTGACACTAGTTAGAGATTCCGATGCTTCACTTCAGGTTTACTGTTTTCCTCTGACCTTATTATTGACGATGAAACACAGTAATTGCATCGGAATTAAATTGAAAAGGGCACAATGCCGACTTAAGTACAAGAAGACTTACTCTTCATACTGCCTATGTTTTGAACCATTCCTGTGACACTAGTTGTAGATTCCGATGCTTCACTACAGGTTAACTGTATCCCTCTGACCTTCTTATTGACGATGAAACACACAAATTGCATCGGAATTAAATACAAAAGCCAAATTGCTGACTTAAGTACAAGAAGACTGACTCTTCTTACTGACTATGTTTTGAACCATTCCTGTGACACTAGTTATAGATTCCGATGCTTCACTTCAGGTTTACTGTATCTCTCTGACCTTCTTATTGACGATGAAACACAGATATTGCTTCGGAATTAAATACAAAAGGCACAATGCCGACTTAAGTACAAGAAGACTGACTCTTCTTACTGACTATGTTTTGAACCATTCCTGTGACGATAGTTACAGATTCCGATGCTTCACTTCAGGTTTACTGTATCCCTTGGACCTTCTTATTGACGTTGAAACAAAGATATCGCATCGGAATTAAATACAAAAGGCACAATGCCGACGTAAGTACAAGAAGACTGACTCTTCTAACTGTCTATGTTTTGAACCATTCCTGTGACATTAGTTATAGATTCCGATGCTTCACTACAGGTTTACTGTATCCCTCTGACCTTCTTATTGACGATGAAACACACAAATTGCATCGGAATTAAATACAAAAGCCAAATTGCTGACTTAAGTACAAGAAGACTGATTCTTCTTACTGACTATGTTTTGAACCATTCCTGTGACACTAGTTATAGATTGCGATGCTTCACTACAGGTTTACTGTATCCCTCTGACCTTCTTATGGACGATGAAACGCAGAAAGTGCATCGGAATTAAATAGAAAATGCACAATGCCGACTTAAGTACAAGAAGACTGACTCTTCATACTGTCTATCTTTTGAACCATTCCTGTGACACTAGTTATAGATTCCGATGCTTCACTTCAGGTTTACGGTATCCCTTGGACCTTCTTATTGACGATGAAAAACCGAAAGCTCAACGGAATTAAATACAAAAGCCACAAAGCCGACTTAAGTACAAGAAGACTGATTCTTCTTACTGTCTATGTTTTGAACCATTCCTTTGACGCTAGTTACAGATTCCGATGTTTCACTTCAGGTTTACTGTATCCCTCTGACCTGCTTATTGACGATGCAACACAGATATTGCATCGGAATTAAATAGAAATGTCACAATGCCGACTTAATTACAAGAAGACTGACTCTTCCTACTGTCTATGTTTTGAACCATTCCTGTGACACTAGTTATAGATTCCGACGCATCACTTCAGGTTTACTGTATCCGTTGGACGTTCTTATTGACGATGAAACACAGAAATTGCATCGGAATGAAGTAGAAAAGGCACAATGCCGACTTAAGTGCACGAAGACTGACTCTTCCTCTGACAATGTTTTGAACCATTCCTGTGACGCAAGTTAGAGATTCCGATGCTTCACTTCAGGTTAACTGTATCCCTTGGACCATCTTATTGACGATGAAACACAGATATTGCATCGGAATTAAATACAAAAGGCACAATGCCGACTTAAGTACAAGAAGACTGACTCTTCTTACTGCCTATGATTTGAACCATTCCTGTGACACTAGTTATAGATTCCGATGCTTCACTTCAGGTTTACTGTATCTCTCTGACCTTCTTATTGGCGATGAAACACAGATATTGCTTCGGAATTAAATACAATAGGCACAATGCCGACTTAAGTACAAGAAGACTGACTCTTCTTACTGACTATGATTTGAACCATTCCTGTGACGATAGTTACAGATTGCGATGCTTCACTTCAGGTTTACTGTATCCCTTGGACCTTCTTATTGATGATGAAACACAGATATCGCATCGGAATTAAATACAAAAGGCACAATGCCGACGTAAGTACAAGAAGACTTACTCTTCTTACTGTCTATGTTTTGAACCATTCCTGTGACACTAGTTATAGATTCCGATGCTTCACTTCAGGTTTGCTGTTTCCCTTGGACCTTCTTATTGACGTTGAAACACAGATATTGCATCGGAATTAAATACAAAAGGCACAATGCCGACGTAAGTACTAGAAGACTGACTCTTCTTACTGACTATGCTTTGAACCATTCCTGTGACTCTAGTTAGAGATTCCGATGCTTCACGTTAGGTTTACTATTTTCCTCTGACCTTATTATTGACGATGAAACACAGTAATTGGATCGGAATTAAATTGAAAAGCGCACAATGCCGACTTAAGTACAAGAAGACTGACTCTTCATACTGCCTATGTTTTGAACCATTCCTGTGACACTAGTTATAGATTCCGATGCTTCACTACAGGTTTACTGTATCCCTCTGACCTTCTTATTGACGATGAAACACACAAATTGCATCGGAATTAAATACAAAAGCCAAATTGCTGACTTAAGTACAAGAAGACTTACTCTTCTTACTGACTATGTTTGAAACCATTCCTGTGACACTAGTTAGAGATTCCAATGCTTCACTAAAGGCTTACTGTATCCCTCTGACCTTCGTATTGACGATGAAACACAGAAAGTGCATCGGAATTAAATAGAAAAGGCACAATGCCGACTTAAGTACAAGAAGACTGACTCTTCCTACTGTCTATGTTTTGAACCATTCCTGTGACACTAGTTATATATTCCGATGCCTCACTTCAGGATTACTGTATCCCTTGGACCTTCTTATTGACGATGAAACACAGAAATTGCATCGGAATTAAATTCAAAAACCACAATGCCGACTTAAGTACAAGAAGACTGACTCTTCTTACAGACTATGTTTTGAACCATTCCTGTGACACAAGTTATAGATTCCGATGCTTCACTTCAGGTTTACCTTATTCCTCTGACCTTATTATTGACGATGTAACACAGTAATTGCATCGGAATTAAATTGAAAAGGACACAATGCTGACTTAAGTACAAGAAGACTGACGCTTCATACTGTCTATGTTTTGAACCATTCCTGTGACACTAGTTATAGATTCCGATGCTTCACTTCAGGTTTACTGTATCCCTCTGACCTTCTTATTGAAGATGAAACACAGATAGTGCATCGGAGTTAAATACAAGAGGCACAATGCCGACATAAGTACAAGAAGACTGACTCTTCCTACTGTCTATGCTTTGAACCATTCCTGTGACACTAGTTATAGATTCCGATGCTTCACTTCAGGTTTACTGTATCCCTCTGACCTGCTTATTGACGATGCAACACAGAAATTGCATCGGAAATAAATAGAAATGTCACAATGCCGACTTAATTACAAGAAGACTGACTCTTCCTACTGTCTATGTTTTGAACCATTCCTGTGACACTAGTTATAGATTCCGATGCTTCACTTCAGGTTTACAGTATCCCTTGGACGTTCTTATTGACGATGAAACACAGAAATTGCATCGGAATTAAGTAGAAAAGGCACAATGCCGACTTAAGTACACGAAGACTGACTCTTCCTACTGACAATGTTTTGAACCATTCCTGTGACGCAAGTTACAGATTCCGATGCTTCACTTCAGGTTCACTGTATCCCTTGGACCATCTTATTGACGATGAAACACAGATATTGCATCGGAATTAAATACAAAAGGCACAATGTAGACTTAAGTACAAGAAGACTAGCTCTTCTTACTGTCTATGATTTGAACCATTCCTGTGACACTAGTTATAGATTCCGATGCTTCACTTCAGGTTTACTGTATCTCTCTGACCTTCTTATTGACGATGAAACACAGATATTGCCTCGGAATTAAATACAAAAGGCACAATGCCGACTTAAGTACAAGAAGACTGACTCTTCTTACTGACTATGTTTTGAACCATTCCTGTGACGATAGTTACAGATTCCGATGCTTCACTTCAGGTTTACTGTATCCCTTGGACCTTCTTATTGACGTTGAAACAAAGATATCGCATCGGAATTAAATACAAAAGGCACAATGCCGACGTAAGTACAAGAAGACTGACTCTTCTAACTGTCTATGTTTTGAACCATTCCTGTGACACTAGTTATAGATTCCGATGCTTCACTACAGGTTTACTGTATCCCTCTGACCTTCTTATTGACGATGAAACACACAAATTGCATCGGAATTAAATACAAAAGCCAAATTGCTGACTTAGGTACAAGAAGACTGACTCTTCTTACTGACTATGCTTTGAACCATTCCTGTGACACTAGTTATAGATTGCGATGCTTCACTACAGGTTTACTGTATCCCTCTGACCTTCTTATGGACGATGAAACACAGAAAGTGCATCGGAATTAAATAGAAAAGGCACAATGCCGACTTAAGTACAAGAAGACTGACTCTTCATACTGTCTATCTTTTGAACCATTCCTGTGACACTAGTTATAGATTCCGATGCTTCACTTCAGGTTTACTGTATCCCTTGGACATTCTTATTGACGATGAAAAACCGAAAGCGCAACGGAATTAAATACAAAAGCCACAAAGCCGACTTAAGTACAAGAAGACTGACTCTTCTTACTGACTATGTTTTGAACCATTCCTCTGACGATAGTTACAGATTCTGATGCTTCACTTCAGGTTTACTGTATCCCTCTGACCTTCTTATTGAATATGAAACACAGATAGTGCATCGGAGCTAAATACAAGAGGCACAATGCGGACTTAAGTACAAGAAGAATGACTCTTCATACTGTCTATGTTTTGAACCATTCCTGTGACACTAGTTACAGATTCCGATGCTTCACTTCAGGTTTACTGTATCCCTTGGACCTTCTTATTGACGATGAAACACAGATATTGCATCAAAATTAAATACAAAAGGCACAATGCCGACGTAAGCAATAGAAGACTGACTCTTCTTACTGACTATGTTTGAAACCATTCCTGTGACACTAGTTAGAGATTCCGATGCTTCACTAAAGGCTTACTGTATCCCTATGCCCTTCGTATTGACGATGAAACACAGAAAGTGCATCGGAATTAAATAGAAAAGGCACAATGCCGACTTAAGTACAAGAAGACTGACTCTTCCTACTGTCTATGTTTTGAACCATTCCTGTGACACTAGTTATAGATTCCGATGCCTCACTTCAGGATTACTGTATCCCTTGGACCTTCTTATGGACGATGAAACACAGAAATTGCATCGGAATTAAATTCAAAAGCCACAATGCCGACTTAAGTACAATAAGACTGACTCTTCTTACAGACTATGTTTTGAACCATTCCTGTGACACAAGTTGTAGATTCCGATGCTTCACTTCAGGTTTACCTTATTCCTCTGACCTTATTATTGACGATGTAACACAGTAATTGCATCGGAATTAAATTGAAAAGGACACAATGCCGACTTAAGTTCAAGAAGACTGACGCTTCATACTGTCTATGTTTTGAACCATTCCTGTGACACTAGTTATAGATTCCGATGCTTCACTTGAGGTTTACTGTATCCCTCTGACCTTCTTATTGAAGATGAAACACAGATAGTGCATCGGAGTTAAATACAAGAGGCACAATGCCGACATAAGTACAAGAAGACTGACTCTTCCTACTGTCTATGTTTTGAACCATTCCTGTGACACTAGTTATAGCTTTCGATGCTTCACTTCTGGATTACTGTATCCCTCTGACCTTCTTATTGACGATGAAACACACCAATTTGATCGGAACTAAATACAAAAGGCACAATGCCGACTTAAGTACACGAAGACTGACTCTTCTTACTGACAATGCTTTGTACCATTCCTGTGACGCAAGTTACAGATTCCGATGCTTCACTTCAGGTTTACTGTATCCCTTGGACCTTCTTATTGACGATGAAACATAGATATTGCATCGGAATTAAATACAAAAGGCACAATGCCGACTTAAGTACAAGAAGACTGACTCTTCTTACTGTCTATGATTTGAACCAATCCTGTGATACTAGTTATAGATTCCGTTGCTTCACTTCAGGTTTACTGTATCCCTTGGACTTTCTTGTTGAAGATGAAACACAGAAATTGCATCGGAATAAAATAGAAAACGCATAATGCCGACTTAAGTACAAGAAGACTGACACTTCTTACTGTCTATGTTTTGAACCATTCCTGTGACGGAAGTTACAGATTCCGATGCGTCACTTCAGGTTTATTGTATCCCTCTGACCTTCTTATTAACGATGAAACACAGAAATTGTTTCGGAATTAAATAGAAAAGGCACAATGCCGACTTAAGTACACGAAGACAGACTCTTTTTCCTGACAATGTATTGAACCATTCCTGTGACGCAAGTTACAGATTGCGCTGCTTCACTTCAGGTTTACTGTATCCCTTGGACCTTCTTATTGACGATGAAACACAGATATTGCATCGGAATGAAATACAAAAGGCACAAAGCCGACTTAAGTACAAGAAGACTGATTCTTCTAACTGTCTATGTTTCGAATCATTCCTGTGACACTAGTTATAGATTCCGATGCTTCACTTCAGGTTTACTGTATCCCTTGGACGTTCTTATTGACGATGAAACACAGATATTGCATCGGAATTAAATACAAAAGGCACAATGCCGACTTAAGTACAAGAAGACTGACTCTTCTTACTGCCTATGATTTGAACCATTCCTGTGACGATAGTTACAGATTCCGATGCTTCACTTCAGGTTTACTGTATCCCTTGGACCTTCTTATTGACGTTGAAACACAGATATCGCATCGGATTTAAATACAAAAGGCACAATGCCGACGTAAGTACAAGAAGACTGACTCTTCTAACTGTCTATGTTTCGAATCATTCCTGTGACACTAGTTATAGATTCCGATGCTTCACTTCAGGTTTACTATTTTCCTCTGACCTTATTATTGACGATGAAACACAGTAATTGCATCGGAATTAAATTGAAAAGGGCACAATGCCCACTTAAGTACAAGAAGACTGACTCTTCATACTGCCTATGTTTTGAACCATTCCTGTGACACTAGTTATAGACTCCGATGCTTCACTACAGGTTTACTGTATCTCTCTGACCTTCTTATTGACGATGAAACACAGATAGTGCATCGGAATTAAATACAAAAGGCACAATGCCGACTTAAGTACAAGAAGACTGACTCATCTTACTGACTACGTTTTGAACCATTCCTGTGACGATAGTTACAGATTCCGATGCTTCACTTCAGGTTACTGTATCCCTTGGACCTTCTTATTGACGATGCAACACAGATATTGCATCGGAATTAAATAGAAATGTCACAATGCCGACTTAATTACAAGAAGACTGACTCTTCCTACTGTCTATGTTTTGAACCATTCCTGTGACACTAGTTATAGATTCCGACGCTTCACTTCAGGTTTACTGTATCCCTTGGACGTTCTTATTGACGATGAAACACAGAAATTGCATCGGAATGAAGTAGAAAAGGCACAATGCCGACTTAAGTGCACGAAGACTGACTCTTCCTCTGACAATGTTTTGAACCATTCCTGTGACGCAAGTTAGAGATTCCGATGCTTCACTTCAGGTTAACTGTATCCCTTGGACCATCTTATTGACGATGAAACACAGATATTGCATCGGAATTAAATACAAAAGGCACAATGCCGACTTAAGTACAGGAAGACTGACTCTTCTTACTGCCTATGATTTGAACCATTCCTGTGACACTAGTTATAGATTCCGATGCTTCACTTCAGGTTTACTGTATCCCTCTGACCTTCTTATTGACGATGAAACACACAAATTGCATCGGAATTAAATACAAAAGCTAAAATGCCGACTTAAGTACAAGAAGACTGACTCCTCTTACAGACTATGTATTGAACCATTCCTGTGACACTAGTTATAGATTCCGATGCTTCACTACAGGTTTACTGTATCCCTCTGACCATCTTATTGAAATGAAACACAGATAAGGCATCGGAGTTAAATACAAGAGGCACAATGCCGACTTAAGTACAAGAAGACTGACTCTTCATACTGTCTATGTTTTGAACCATTCCTGTGACACTAGTTATAGATTCCGATGCTTCACTTCAGGTTTACTGTATCCCTTGGACCTTCTTCTTGACGATGAAACACAGATATTGCATCGGAATTAAATACAAAAGGCACAATCCCGACGTAAGCAATAGAAGACTGACTCTTCTTACTGACTATGTTTGAAACTATTCCTGTGACACTAGTTAGAGATTCCGATTCTTCACTAAAGGCTTACTGTATCCCTCTGACCTTCGTATTGACGATGAAACACAGAAATTGCATCGGAATTAAATTCAAAACCAAAATGCCGACTTTAGTACAAGAAGACTGACTCTTCTTACAGACTATGTTTTGAACCATTCCTGTGACACAAGTTATAGATTCCGATGCTTCTCTTCAGGTTTACCTTATTCCTCTGACCTTATTATTGACGATGTAACACAGTAATTGCATCGGAATTAAATTGAAAAGGGCACAATGCCGACTTAAGTACAAGAAGACTGACGCTTCATACTGTCTATGTTTTGAACCATTCCTGTGACACTAGTTATAGATTCCGATGCTTCACTTCAGGTTACTGTATCCCTCTGACCATCTTATTGAAGATGAAACACAGATAGTGCATCGGAGTTAAATACAAGAGGCACAATGCCGACATAAGTACAAGAAGACTGACTCTTCCTACTGTCTATGTTTTGAACCATTCCTGTGACACTAGTTATAGATTTCGATGCATCACTTCTGGATTACTGTATCCCTCTGACCTTCTTTTTGACGATGAAACACAGCAATTTGATCGGAACTAAATACAAAAGGCACAATGCCGACTTAAGTACACGAAGACTGACTCTTCTTACTGACAATCATTTGTACCATTCCTGTGACGCAAGTTACAGATTCCGATGCTTCACTGCAGGTTTACTGTATCCCTTGGACATTCTTATTGACGATGAAACACAGATATTGCATCGGAATTAAATACAAAAGGCACAATGCCGACTTAAGTACAAGAAGACTGACTCTTCTTACTGTCTATGATTTGAACCATTCCTGTGACAGTAGTTATAGATTCCGATGCTTGACTTCAGGTTTACGGTATATCTCTGACCTTCTTATTGACGATGAAACACAGATATTGCATCGGAATTAAATATAAAAGGCACAATGCCGACTTAAGTACAAGAAGACTGACTCTTCTTACTGACTATGTTTTGAACCATTCCTGTGACACTAGTTATAGTTTCCGAAGCTTCACTTCAGGTTTACTGTATCCCTCTGACCTTCTTATTGACGATGAAACACAGAAAGTGCATCGGAATTAAATAGGAAAGGCACAATGCCGACTTAAGTACAAGAAGACTGACACTTCCTACTGTCTATGGTTTGAACCATTCCTGTGACACTAGTTACAGATTCCGATGCCTCACTCCAGGTTTACTGAACCCCTTGGACCTTCTTATTGACGATGAAACACAGATATTGCATCGGAATTAAATAGTAAAGGCACAATGCAGGCTTAAGTACAAGAAGACTGACTCTTCTTACTGTTAATGATTTGAACCTTTCCTGTGACACTAGTTATAGATTCCGATGCTTCACTTCAGGTTTACTGTATCCCTTGGACCTTCTTATTGACGATGAAACACAGATATTTCATCGGAATTAAATAGAAAAGGCACAATGCCGACTTAGGTACAAGAAGACAGACTCTTCTTACTGACAAAGTTTTGAACCATTCCTGCGACGCTATTTACAGATTCCGATGCCTCACTTCAGGTTTACTGTATCCCTTGGACCTTCTTATTGACGATGAAACACAGATATTGCATCGGAATTAAATACAAAAGTCACAATGCCGACTTAAGTACAAGAAGACTGACTCTTCTTACTGACGATGTTTTGAACCATTCCTGTGACACCAGTTAGAGCTTCCGATGCTTCACTTCAGCCTTACTGTATCCCTCTGACCTTCTTATTGACGATGAAACACAGTAATTGCATCGGAATTAAATAGAAAAGGGCATAATGCCGACTTAATTACAAGAAGTCTGACTCTTCTTACTGTCTATGTTTTGAACCATTCCTGTGACACTAGTTATAGATTCCAATGCTTCACTTCAGGTTTACTGTATCCCTTGGACCTTCTTATTGACGATGAAACACAGAAATTGCATCGGAATTAAATACAAGAGGCACAATACCGACTTAAGTACAAGAATACTGACTCTTCTTACTGACTGTGTTTTGAACCATTCCTGTGACACTAGTTAGAGATTCCGATGCTTCACTTCAGGTTTACTGTATCCCTCTGACCTTCTTATTGACGATGAAACACAGTAATTGCATGGGAATTAAATTGAAAAGGGCGCAATGCCGACTTAAGTACAAGAAGACTGACTCTTCGTACTGTCTATGTTTTGAACCATTCCTATGACACTACTTATAGATTCCGATGCTTCACTTCAGGTTTACTGTATCCCTTGGACCTTCTTATTAACGATGAAACACAGAAATTGCATCGGAATTAAATACAAACGCCAAAATGCCGACTTAAGTACAAGAAGACTGACTCTTCTTACTGACTATGATTTGAACCATTCCTGTGACACTAGTTGTAGATTTCGATGCTTCACTTCAGGTTTACTGTATCCCTCTGACCTTCTTAGTAACGACGAAACACAGAAATTGCATCGGAATTTAATACAAAACGCACAATGCCGACTTCAGTACAAGAAGACTGACTCTTCTTACTGACTGTTTTGAACCATTCCTGTGACACTAGTTATAGATTCCGATGCTTCACTTTAGGTTTACTGTATCCCTCTGACCTTCTTAGTAACGACGAAACACAGAAATTGCATCGGAATTTAATACAAAACGCACAATGCCGACTTCAGTACAAGAAGACTGACTCTTCTTACTGACTGTTTTGAACCATTCCTGTGACACTAGTTATAGATTCCGATGATTCACTTTAGGTTTACTGTATCCCTCTGACCTTCTTATTGACGATGAAGCACAGAAATTGCATCGGAATTAAATAAAAATGGCACAATACCGACTTAAGTACAAGAAGACTGACTCTCCTAACAGTCTATGTTTTGAACCATTCCTGTGACACTAGTTAGAGCTTCCGATGCTTCACTTCAGGTTTACTGTATCCCTCTGACCTTCTTATTGACGATGGAACACAGAAATTGCATCGGAATTTAATACAAAAGGCACAATGCCGACTTAAGTACAAGAAGACTAACTCTTTTTACTGACTGTTTTGAACCATTCCTGTGACACTAGTTATAGATTCCGATGCTTCACTTCAGGTTTACTGTATCCCTCTGACCTTCTTATTGACGATGAAGCGCAGAAACTGCATCGGAATTAAATAAAAATGGCACAATGCCGACTTAAGTACAAGAAGAGTGAATCTCCTTACTTTCTATGCTTTGAACCATTCCTGTGACACTAGATATAGATTCCGATGCTTCTCTTCAGGTTTACTGTATCCCTTGGACCTTCTTGTTGACGATGAAACACAGAAATTGCATCGGAATATAATATAAAACGCATAATGTCGACTTGAGTACAAGAAGACTGACTCTTCCTGCTGTCTTTGTTTTGAACCATTTGTGTGACACTAGTTATAGATTCGGATGCCTCACTTCAGGTTTACTGTATCCCTTGGACTTTCTTATTGACGATGAAACACAGAAATTGCATCGGAAATAAATAGAAAATGCCCAATGCCGACTTAGGTACAAGAAGACTGACTCGTCTTACTGACGATGTTTTGAACCATTCCTGTGACACTAGTTAGAGCTTCCGATGCTTCACTTCAGGTTTACTGTATCCCTCTGACCTTCTTATTGACGATGAAACACAGAAATTTCATCGGAATTTAATACAAAAGGCACAATGCCGACTTAAGTACAAGAAGACTGACTCTTCTTACTGACTGTTTTGAACCATTCCTGTGACACTAGTTATAGATTCCGAAGCTTCACTTCAGGTTTACTGTATCCCTCTGACCTTCGTATTGACGATGAAGCACAGAAACTGCATCGGAATTAAATAAAAATGGCACAATGCCAATTTAAGTACAAGAAGACTGACTCTCCTTACTGTCTATGTTTTGAACCATTCCTGTGACACTAGATATAGATCCCGATGCTTCACTTCAGGTTTACTGTATCCCTTGGACCTTCTTGTTGACGATGAAACACAGAAATTGCATCGGAATTAAATAGAAGACGCATAATGCCGACTGAAGTACAAGAAGACTGACTCTTCTTACTGTCTATGTTTTGAACCATTCCTGTGACACTAGTTAGAGATTCCGATGCTTCACTTCAGGTTTACTGTATCCCTCTGACCTTCTTATTGACGATGAAACCCAGTAATTGCATCGGAATTAAATTGAAAAGTGCACAATGCCGACTTAAGTACAAGAAGACTGACTCTTCGTACAGTCTATGCTTTGAACCATGCCTATGACACTAGTTATAGATTCCGATGCTTCACTTCAGGTTTACTGTATCCCTTGGACCTTCTTATTGACGATGAAACACAGAAATTGCATCGGAATTAAATACAAAAGCCAAAATGCCGACTTAAGTACAAGAGGACTGACACTTCTTACTGACTATGGTTTGAACCATTCCTGTGACACTAGTTATGGATTCCGATGCTTCACTTCAGGTTTACTGTATCCGTCTGACCTTCTTATTGACGATGAAACACAGAAAGTGCATTGGAATTAAATAGAAAAGGCACAATGCCGACTTGAGTACAAGAAGAATGACTCTTCCTACTGTCTATGTTTTGAACCATTTCCGATGCCTCACTTCTGGTTTACTGTATTCCTTGGACTTTCTTATTGACGATGAAACACAGAAATTGCATCGGAATTAAATACAAAAGCCACAATGCCGACTTAAGTACAAGAAGACTGACTCTTCTTACTGACTGTTTTGAACGATTCCTGTGACACTAGTTATAGATTCCGATGCTTCACTTCAGGTTTACTGTATCCATCTGACCTTCTTATTGACAATGAAACACAGAAATTGCATCGGAATTAAATAGAAAAGGCACAATGCCGACTTAACTACAAGAAGACTGACCCTTCTTACTGTCTATGTTTTGAACCATGCCTATGACACTAGTTATAGATTCCGATGCTTCACTTCAGGTTTACTGTATCCCTTGGGCCTTCTTATTGACGATGAAACACAGAAATTGCTTCGGAAATAAATACAAAATGCACATTGCCGACTTAAGTACAAGGAGATTGACTCTTCTTACTGACTGTTTTCAACCATTCCTGTGACACTAGTTATAGATTCCGATGCTTCACTTTAGGTTTACTGTTTCCCTCTAACCTTCTTATTGACGATGAAGCACAGAAATTGCATCGAAATTAAATAAAAATGGCACAATACCGACTTAAGTACAAGAAGACTGACTCTCCTTTCTGTCTATGATTTGACCCATTCCTGTGACACTAGATATAGATTCCGATGCTTCACTTCAGGTTTACTGTATCCCTTGGACCTTCTTGTTGACGATGAAACACTGAAATTGCATCGGAATTAAATAGAAAAGGCACAATGCCGACTTAAGTACAAGAAAACTGACCCTTCTTACTGTCTATGATTTGAACCATTCCTATGAAACTAGTTATAGATTCCGATGCTTCACTTCAGGTTTACTGTATCCCTTGGACATTCTTATTGACGATGAAACACAGAAATTGCATAGGAATTAAATAGAAAAGGCCCAATGCCGACTTAGGTACAAGAAGACTGACTCGTCTTACTGACAATGTTTTGAATTATTCCTGCGGCGCTATTTACAGATTCCGATGCTTCACTTCAGGTTTACTGTATCCCTTGGACGTTCTTATTGACGATGAAACACAGATATTGCATCGGAATTGAATACAAAAGACACAATGCCGACTTAAGTACAAGAAGACTGACTCTTCTTACTGACGATGTTATGAACCATTCCTGTGACACTAGTTAGATCTTCCGATGCTTCACTTCAGGTTTACTGTATCCCTCTGACCTTCTTATAGACGATGGAACACAGAAATTGCATCGGAATTTAATACAAAAGGCACAATGCCGACTTAAGTACAAGAAGACTGACTCTTTTTACTGACTGTTTTGAACCATTCCTGTGACTCTAGTTATAGATTCCGATGCTTCACTTCAGGTTTGCTGTATCCCTCTGACCTTCTTATTGAAGATGAAGCACGGAAATATCATCGGAATTAAATAAAAATGGCACAATGCCGACTTAAGTACAAGAAGAGTGACTCTCCTTACTGTCTATGATTTGAACCATTCCTGTGAC
Organism: Schistocerca piceifrons; assembly: GCF_021461385.2. Taxonomy (NCBI): domain Eukaryota; kingdom Metazoa; phylum Arthropoda; class Insecta; order Orthoptera; family Acrididae; genus Schistocerca; species Schistocerca piceifrons. The sequence goes on from NC_060138.1 coordinate 6,196,207, forward strand.
ACTAGATATAGATTCCGATGCTTCTCTTCAGGTTTACTGTATGCCTTAGACCTTCTTGTTGACGATGAAACACAGAAATTGCATCGGAATTTAAACAAAAGGCACAATGCCGACTTAAGTACAAGAAGACTGACTCTTGTTACTGACTGATTTGAACCATTCCTGTGACACTAGATATAGATCCCGATGCTTCCCTTCAGGTTTACTGTATCCCTTGGACCTTCTTGTTGACGATGAAACACAGAAATTGCATCGGAATTAAATAGAAAACGCATAATGCCGACTTAAGTACAAGAAGACTGACTCGGTTTACTGACAATGTTTTGAACTATTCCTGCGGCGCTATTTACAGATTCCGATGCTTCACTTCAGGTTTACTGTATCCCTTGGACGTTCTTATTGACGATGAAACACAGATATTGCATCGGAATTAAATACAAAAGACACAATGCCGACTTAAGTACAAGAAGACTGACTCTTCTTACTGACGATGTTATGAACCATTCCTGTGACACTAGTTAGATCTTCCGATGCTTCACTTCAGGTTTACTGTATCCCTCTGACCTTCTTATTGACGATGGAACACAGAAATTGAATCGGAATTTAATACAAAAGGCACAATGCCGACTTAAGTTCAAGAAGACTGACTCTTTTTACTGACTGTTTTGAACCATTCCTGTGACTCTAGTTATAGATTCCGATGCTTCACTTCAGGTTTGCTGTATCCCTCTGACCTTCGTAATGAAGATGAAGCACAGAAATTGCATCGGAATTAAATAAAAATGGCACAATGCCGACTTAAGTACAAGAAGAGTGACTCTCCTTACTGTCTATGCTTTGAACCATTCCTGTGACACTAGATATAGATTCCGATGCTTCACTTCAGGTTTACTGTATCCCTCTGACGTTCTTATTGACGATGAAACCCAGTAATTGCATCGGAATTAAATTGAAAAGTGCACAATGCCGACTTAAGTACAAGAAGACTGACTCTTCGTACTGTCTATGCTTTGAACCATGCCTATGACACTAGTTATAGATTCCGATGCTTCACTTCAGGTTTACTGTATCCCTTGGACCTTCTTATTGACGATGAAACACAGAAATTGCATCGGAATTAAATACAAAAGCCACAATGCCGACTTAAGTACAAGAGGACTGACTCTTCTTACTGACTATGGTTTGAACCATTCCTGTGACACTAGTTATAGATTCCGATGCTTCACTTCAGGTTTACTGTATCCCTCTGACCTTCGTATTGAAGATGAAGCACAGAAATTGCATCGGAATTAAATAAAAATGGCACAATGCCGACGTAAGTACAAGGAGAGTGACTCTCCTTACTGTCTATGCTTTGAACCATTCCTGTGACACTAGATATAGATTCCGATGCTTCTCTTCAGGTTTACTGTATGCCTTAGACCTTCTTGTTGACGATGAAACACAGAAATTGCATCGGAATAAAATAGAAAGCGCATAATGCCGACTTAAGTACAAGAAGACTGACTATTCTTACTGACTGTTTTGAACCATTCCTGTGGCACTTGTTATAGATTCCGATGCTTCACTTCAGGTTTACTGTATCCCTCTGACCTTCTTATTGACGATGAAACACAGAAATTGCATCGGAATTAAATACAAATGGCACAATGCCACTTAAGTACAAGAAGACTGACTCTCCTTACTGTCTATGTTTTGAATCATTCCTGTGACACTAGTTATAGATTCCGATGCATCACATCAGGTTTACTGTATCCCTTGGACATTCGTATTAACGATGAGACACAGAAATTGCATCGGTATTAAATACAAAAGCCACAATGCCGACTTAAGTACAAGAAGACTGACCTTTCTTACTGCCTATATTATGAACCATTCTTGTGACACTAGTTATAGATTCCGACGCTTCACTTCAGGTTTACTGTATCCCTCGATCTTCTTATTGACGATGAAACACAGATATTGCATCGGAAATAAATACAAAAATCAAAATGCCGACTTAAGTACAAGAAGACTGACTCAACTGACTGTCTATGATTTGAACCATTCCTGTGACACTAGTTATAGATTCCGATGATTCACTTCAGGTTTACTGTATCCCTTGGACCTCCGTATTGACGATGAAACACAGAAATTGCATCGGAATTAAATACAAAAGGCACAATGCCGGCTTAAGTGCGAGAAGACTTACTTTTCTTTCTGACTATGTTTGGAAGCATTCCTGTGACACTAGTTATAGATTCCGATGCTTCACTTCAGGTTTATTGTATACCTCTGACCTTCTTATTGACGATGAAACACAGAAATTGCATCGGAATTAAATAGAAAAGGCACAATGGCGACTTAAGTACAAGAAGACTGATTCTTCTTACTGACTATGTTTTGAACCATTCCTGTGACACTAGTTATAGATTCCGATGCTTCACTTCAGGTTTACTGTATCCCTCTGATTTCTTACTGAAGATGAAACACAGAAAATGCATCGGAATTAAATAGAAAATACACAATGGCGACTTAAGTACAAGAAGACTGATTCTTCTTACTGACTATGTTTTGAACCATTCCTGTGACACTAGTTATAGATTCCGATGCTTCACTTCAGGTTTAATGTATCCCTCTGACCTTCTTATTGTCGATGAAACACAGAAATTGCATCGGAATTAAATACAAAAGGCACAATGCCGACTTAAGTGCAAGAAGACTGACTCTTCTTACTGTCTATGTTTTGAACCATTCCTGTGACACTAGTTATAGATTCCGATGCTTCACTTCAGGTTTACTGCATCCCTCTGACCTTCTTATTGACGATGAAACACAGAAATTGCATCGGAATTAAATACAAAAGGCACAATGCCGACTTAAGTACAAGAAGACTGACTCTTCTTACTGACCATGTTTTGAACCATTCCTGTGACACTAGTTATAGATTCCGATGCTTCACTTCAGGTTTACTGTATACCTTGGACATTCCTATTGACGATGAAACACAGATATTGCATCGGAATTAAATACAAAAGGCACATTGCCGACTTAAGTACAAGGAGACAGTCTCTTCTTACTGACTATGTTTTGAACCCTTCCTGTGACACTAGTTAGAGATTCCGATGCTTTACTTCAGGTTTACTGTATCCCTCTGACCTTCGTATTGACGATGAAACACAGTAATTGCATCGGAATTAAATTGAGAAGGGCACAATGCCGACTTAAGTACAAGAAGACTGACTCTTCGTACTGTCTATGTTTTGAACCATGCCTATGACACTAGTTATAGATTCCGATGCTTCACTTCAGGTTTACTGTATCCCTTGGACCTTCTTATTGACGATGAATCACAGAAATTGCATCGGAATTAAACACAAAAGCCAAAATGCCGACTTAAGTACAAGAGGACTGACTCTTCTTACTGACTATGGTTTGAACCATTCCTGTGACACTAGTTATAGATTCCGATGCTTCACTTCAGGTTTACTGTATCCCTCTGACCTTCTTATTGACGATGAAACACAGAAAGTGCATTGGAATTAAATAGAAAAGGCACAATGCCGACTTGAGTACAAGAAAAATGACTCTTCCTACTGTCTATGTTTTGAACCATTTCTGTGACACTAGTTATAGATTCCGATGCCTCACTTCTGGTTTACTGTATCCCTTGGACTTTCTTATTGACGATGAAACACAGAAATTGCATCGGAATTAAATACAAGAGCCACAATGCCGACTTAAGTACAAGAAGACTGACTCTTCTTACTGACTATGTTTTGAACCATCCTGTGACACTAGTTAAAGATTCCGATGGTTCACTTCAGGTTTACTGTATCCCTTGGACCTTCTTACTGACGATGAAACACAGATATTGCATCGGAAATAAATACAAAATACACATTGCCGACTTAAGTACAAGAAGACTGCCTCTTCTTACTGACTGTTTTGAACGATTCCTGTGACACTAGTTATAGATTCCGATGCTTCACTTCAGGTTTACTGTATCCATGTGACCTTCTTATTGACGATGAAACACAGAAATTGCATCGGAATTAAATAGAAAAGGCACAATGCCGACTTAAGTACAAGAAGACTGACCCTTCTTACTGTCTATGATTTGAACCATTCCTGTGACACTAGTTATAGATTCCGATGCTTCACTTCAGGTTTACTGTATCCCTTGGACCTTCTTATTGACGATGAAACACAGAAATTGCATCGGAATTAAATAGACAAGGCCCAATGCCGACTTAGGTACAAGATGACTGACTCTTCTTACTGACAATGTTTTGAACCATTCCTGCGACGCTATTTACAGAATCCGATGCTTCACTTCAGGTTTACTGTATCCCTTGGACCTTCTTATTGACGATGAAACACAGATATTGCATCGGAGTTAAATACAAATGTCACAATGCCGACTTAAGTACAAGAAGTCTGACTCTTCTTACTGACGATGTTTTGAACCATTCCTGTTACACTAGTTAGAGCTTCCGATGCTTCACTTCAGCATTACTGTATCCCTCTGACCTTCTTATTGACGATGAAGCACAGTAATTGCATCGGAATTAAATTGAAAAGGGCATAATGCCGACTTAAGTACAAGATGTCCGACACTTCTTACTGTCTATGTTTTCAACCATTCCTGTGACACTAGTTATAGATTCCAATGCTTCACTTCAGGTTTACCGTATCCCTTGGACCTTCTTATTGACGATGAAACACAGAAATTGCATCGGAAATAAATACAAGAGGCACAATGCCGACTTAACTACAAGAAGACTGACTCTTCTTACTGACTATGCTTTGAACCATTCCTGTGACACTAGTTATAGATTCCGATGCTTCACTTCAGGTATACTGTATCCCTCTGACCTTCTTAATGACGATGAAACACAGAAATTGCATCGGAATTAAATACAAAATGCACAATGCCGACTTAAGTACATGTAGACTAACTCTTCCTACTGTCTATGTTTTGAAACATTCCTGTGACACTAGTTATAGATTGCGATGCTTCATTTCAGGTTTCCTGTATCCCCTGGTCCTTCTTATTGACGATGAAACACAGAAATTGCATCGGAATTAAATACAAAAGGCACAATGCCGACTTAAGTACAAGAAGACTGACCTTTCTTACTGTCTATGCTTAGAACCATTCCTGTGACACTAGTTATAGATTCCGATGCGTCACTTTAGGTTTACTGTATCCCTTGGACCTTCTTATTGACGATGAAACACAGAAATTGCATCGGAATTTAATACAAAAGGCACAATGCCGACTTAAGTACAAGAAGACTGACTATTCTTACTGACTGTTTTCAACCATTCCTGTGACACTAGTTATAGATTCCGATGCTTCACTTCAGGTTTACTGTATCCCTCTGACCTTCATATTGACGATGAAGCACAGAAATTGGATCGGAATTAAATATAAATGGCACAATGACGACTTAAGTACAAGAAGACTGACTCTCCTTACTGTCTATGTTTTGAACCATTCCTGTCATACTAGATATAGATTCCGATGCTTCACTTCAGATTTACTGTATCCCTTGGACCTTCTTGTTGACGATGAAACACAGAAATTGCATCGTAATAAAATAGAAAACGCATAATGCCGACTTAAGCACAAGAAGACTGACTGTTCTTACTGTCTATGTTTGAACCATTCCTGTGACGGAAGTCACAGATTCTTATGCTTCACTTCAGGTTTATTGTATCCCTCTGACCTTCTTATTGACGATGAAACACAGAAATTGTATCGGAATTAAATAGAAAAGGCACAATGCCGACTTAAGTACAAGAAGACTGACTCTTCCTACTGTCTATATTTTGAACCATTCCTGAGACACTAGTTATAGATTCCAATGCTTCACTTCAGGTTTACTGTATCCCTTGGACGTTCTTATTGACGATGAAACACTGAAATTGCATCGGAATTAAATAGAAAAAGCACAATGCCGACTTAAGTACAAGAAGACTGACTCCTCTTACTGACTATGATTTGAACGATTCCTGTGACACTAGTTATAGATTCCGATGCTTCACTTCAGGTTTACTGTATCCCTCTGACCTTCTTATTGACGATGAAACACAGAAATTGCATCGGAATTAAATAGAAAAGGCACAATGCCGACTTAAGTACAAGAAGACTGACTATTCTTACTGACTGTTTTGAACCATTCCTGTGGCACTTGTTATAGATTCCGATGCTTCACTTCAGGTTTACTGTATAACTCTGACCTTCTTATTGACGATGAAACACAGAAATTGCATCGGAATTAAATACAAATGGCACAATGCCACTTAAGTACAAGAAGACTGACTCTCCTTACTGTCTATGTTTTGAATCATTCCTGTGACACTAGTTATAGATTCCGATGCATCACATCAGGTTTACTGTATCCCTTTGACCGTCTTATTGACGATGAGACACAGAAATTGCATCGGTATTAAATACAAAAGCCACAATGCCGACTTAAGTACAAGAAGACTGACCTTTCTTACTGCCTATATTTTGAACCATTCTTGTGACACTAGTTATAGATTCCGACGCTTCACTTCAGGTTTACAGTATCCCTCGATCTTCTTATTGACGATGAAACACAGATATTGCATCGGAATTAAATACAAAAATCAAAATGCCGACTTAAGTACAAGAAGACTGACTCAACTTACTGTCTATGATTTGAACCATTCTTGTGACACTAGGTATTGATTCCGATGATTCATTTCAGGTTTACTGTATTCCTTGGACCTCCGTATTGACGATGAAACACAGAAATTGCATCGGAATTAAATAGAAAAGGCACAATGCCGACTTAAGTACAAGAAGACTGATTCTTCTTACTGAATATGTTTTGAACCATTCCTGTGACACTAGTTTTAGATTCCGATGCTTCACTTCAGGTTTACTGTATCCCTCTGAACTTCTTACTGACGATGAAACGCAGAAATTGCATCATAATTAAATAGAAAAGGCACAATGCCGACTTAAGTACAAGAAGACTGACTCTTCTTACTGACTATGGTTTGAACGATTCCTGTGACACTAGTTATAGATTCCGATGCTTTACTTCAGGTTTACTGTATCCCTTGGACCTTTTTATTGACGATGAAGCACAGAAATTGCATCGGAATTAAATAGAAAAGGCACAATGCCGACATAAGTACAAGAAGACTGACTCCTCTTACTGTCTATGATTTGAACCATTCCTGTGACGCTAGTTACAGATTCCGATGCTTCACTTCACGTTTACTGTATCCCTCTGAACATCTTATTGACGATGAAACACAGAAATTGCATCGGAATTAAATAGAAAAGGCACAATGCCGACTTAAGTACAAGAAGACTGACTCTTCCTACTGTCTATGTTTTGAACCATTCCTGTGACACTAGTTATAGATTCCGATGCTTCACTTCAGGTTTAATGTATCCCTCTGACCTTCTTATTGACGATGAAACACAGAAATTGCATCGGAATTAAATACAAAAGGCCCAATGCCGACTTAAGTGCAAGAAGACTGACTCTACTTACTGTCTATGTTTCGAACCATTCCTGTGACGCTAGTTACAGATTCCGATGCTTCACATCAGGTTTACTGCATCTCTCTGAACTTCTTATTGACGAAGAAACACAGAAATTGCATCGGAATTAAATACAAAAGGCACAATGCCGACTTATGTACAAGAAGACTGACTCTTCCTACTGACTATGTTTTGAACCATTCCTGTGACACTACTTATAGATTCCGATGATCCACTTCTGGATTACTGTATCCCTTGGACTTTCTAATTGACGATGAAACACAGAAATTGACTGACACTTCTTTCTGATATGTTTTGAACCATTCCTGTGACACTAGTTAGAGATTCCGATGCTTCACTTCAGATTTACTGTATCCCTCTGTCCTTCTTATTGACGATGAAACACAGTAATTGCATCGGAATTAAATTGAAAAGGGCACAATGCCAACTTAAGTACAAGAAGACTGACTCTTCCTACTGTCTATGTTTTGAACCATTCCTGTAACACTAGTTATAGATTCCGATGCTTCACTTCAGGTTTACAGTATCCCTCTGACCTTCTTATTGAAGATGAAACATAGAAATTGCATCGGAATTAAATATAAAAGGCACAATGCCGGATTAAGTACAAGAAGACTGACTCTTCTTGCTGTCTATGTTTTGAATTATTCCTGTGACACTAGTTATAGATTCCGATGCCTCACTTCTGGTTTACTGTATCCCTCTGACTTTCTTATTGACGATGAAACACAGTAATAGCATCGGAATTAAATAGAAAAGGCACAATGCCGACTTAAGTACAAGAAGACTGACTCTTCCTACTGGCTATAATTGAACTATTCTTGTGACACTAATTATAGATTCCGATGCTTCACTTCAGGTTTACTGTATCCCTCTGACCTTCTTATTGGTGATCAAACACAGATATTGCATCGGAATTAAATAGTATACGCACAATGCCGACTTAAGTACAAGAAGACTGACTCTTCCAAGTGAGTATGTTTTGAACCATTCCTGTGAAACCAGTTATAGATTCCGATTCTTCACTTCAGGTTTACTGTATCCCTCTGACCTTCTAATTGACGATGAAACACAGATATTGCATCGGAATTGAATACAAAAGGCACAATGCCGACTCAAGTACAAGAGGAATGACTCTTCTTACTACCTATCTTTTGAACCATTCCTGTGACACTAGTTATAGATTCCGATGCCTCACTTCAGGTTTACTGTATCCCTCTGACCTTCTTATTGACCATGAAACACAGAAATTGCATCGGAATTAAATAGAAAAGGCACAATGCCGACTTAAGTACAAGAAGACTGAATCTTCTTGCTCTCTATGCTTTGAACCATTCCTGTGACACTAGTTATAGATTCCGTTGCTGATCTTCAGGTTTACTGTGTCCCTCTGACCTTCTTATTGACGATGAAACACAGAAATTGCATCGGAATTAAATTCAAAAGGCACAATGCCGACTCAAGTACAAGATGACTGAGTCTTCCTACTGTCTATGTTTTGAACCATTCCTGTGACACTAGTTAGAGATTCCGATGCTTCACTTCAGGTTTACGGTATCCCTCTGACCATCTTATTGACGATGAAACACAGCAATTGCATCGGAATTCAATTAATAGGCACAATGCCGACTTAAGTACAAGAAGACTGACTCTTCTTACAGACTATGCTTTGAACCATTCCTGTGACACTAGTTATAGATTCCGATGCTTCACTTCAGGTTTACTGTATGCCTCTGACCTTCGTATTGACGATGAAACACAGAAATTGCATCGGATTTAGATAGAAAAGGCTCAATGCCGACTTAAGTACAAGAAGACTGACTCTTCTTGCTGTCTATGTTTTGAACCATTCCTGTGACGCTAGTTACAGATTCCGATGCTTCTCTTCAGGTTTACTGTTTCCCTTGGACCTTCTTATTAACGAAGAATCACTGATAATGCATCGGAATTAAATACAAAAGGCACAAAGCCGACATAAGTACAAGAAGACTGACTCTTCTTACTGACTATGTTATAAACCATTCCTGTGACACTAGTTAGAAATTCCGATGCTTCACTTCAGGTTTACGGTATCCCTATGACCTTCTTATTGACGATGAAACACAGACATCGCATCGGAATTAAAAACAAAAGGCACAATGCCGACTTAAGTGCAAGAAGACTAACTCTTCTTACCGTCTATGTTTTGAACCATTCCTGTGAGGCTAGTTACAGATTCCGATGCTTCACTTCAGGTTTACTGCATCTCTCTGACCTTCTTATTGACGATGAAACACCGAAATTGCATCGGAATTAAATACAAAAGGCACAATGCCGACTTAAGTACATGTAGACTGACACTTCCTACTGTCTATGTTTTGGAACATTCCTGTGACCTTAGTTATAGATTCCGATGCTTCATTTCAGGTTTACTGTATCCCTTGGACCTTCATATTGACGATGAAACACAGATAGGGCATCGGAATTAAATAGAAAAGGCACAATGCCGAATTTAGTACAAGAAGACCGACTCTTCCTACTGTCTATGCTTTGAACCATTCCGGTGACACTAGTTATAGATTCCGATGCTTCACTTCAGGTTTACTATATCCCTCTGACCTTCTTATTGACGATGAAACACAGAAAATGCATCGGAATTATATACAAATGGCACAATGCCACTTAAGTACAAGAAGACTGGCTCTCCTTACTGTCAATGTTTTGAACCATTCCTGTGACACTAGTTATAGATTCCGATGCATCACTTCAGGCTTACTGTATCCCTTGGACCATCCTATTGACGATGAGACACAGAATTTGCAACGGTATTAAATACAAAGGGCACAATGCCGACTTAAGTACAAGAAGACTGACCCTTGTTACTGTCTATGTTTTGAACCATTCCTGTGACACTAGTTATAGATTCCGATGCTTCACTTCAGGTTTACTGTATCCCTCTGTCCTTCTTATTGACGATGAAACACAAAAATTGCATCGGAATTAAATACAAAAATTAAAATGCCGACTTAAGTACAAGAAGACTGACTCAACTTACTGTCTATGATTTGAACCATTCCTGTGACACTAGGTATTGATTCCGATGATTTATTTCAGGTTTACTGTATTCCTTGGAACTCAGTATTGACGATGAAACACAGAAATTGCATCGGAATTAAATAGAAAAGGCACAATGCTGACATAAGTACAAGAAGACTGATTCTTCTTACTGAATATGTTTTGAACCATTCCTGTGACACTAGTTATAGATTCCGATGCTTCACTTCAGGTTCACTGTATCCCTCTGAACTTCTTACTGACGATGAAACGCAGAAATTGCATCATAATTAAATAGAAAAGGCACAATGCCGACTTAAGTACAAGAAGACTGACTCTTCTTACTGTCTATGGTTTGAACCATTCCTGTGACACTAGTTATAGATTCCGATGCTTTACTTCTGGTTTACTGTATCCCTTGGACCTTTTTATTGACGATGAAGCACAGAAACTGCATCGGAATTAAATAGAAAAGGCACAATGCCGATATAAGTACAAGAAGACTCACTCCTCTTACTGTCTATGATTTGAACCATTCCTGTGACGCTAGTTACAGATTCCGATGCTTCACTTCACGTTTACTGTATCCCTCTGAACATCTTATTGACGATGAAACACAGAAATTGCATCGGAATTAAATACAAAAGGCACAATGCCGACTTAAGTGCAAGAAGACTGACTCTACTTACTGTCTATGTTTCGAACCATTCCTGTGACGCTAGTTACAGATTCCGATGCTTCACTTCAGGTTTACTGCAACTCTCGGAACTTCGTATTGACGAAGAAACACAGAAATTGCATCGGAATTAAATACAAAAGGCACAATGCCGACTTAAGTACAAGAATACTGACTCTTCCTACTGACTATGTTTTGAACCATTCCTGTGATACTAGTTATAGATTCCGATGCTTCACTTCAGGTTTAATGTATCTCTCTGTCCTTCTTATTGACGATGAAACACAGAAATAGCATCGGAATTAAATAGAAAAGGCACAATGAGGACCTAAGTACAAGAAGACTGACTCTTCTTGCTGTCTATGTTTTGAATTATTCCTGTGACACTAGTTATAGATTCCGATGCCTCACTTCTGGTTTACTGTATCCCTCTGACTTTCTTATTGACGATGAAACACAGTAATTGCATCGGAATTAAATAGAGAAGGCACAATGCCGACTTAAGTACAAGAAGACTGACTCTTCCTACTGGCTATAATTGAACTATTCTTGTGACACTAATTATAGATTCCGATGCTTCACTTCAGGTTTACTGTATCCCTCTGACCTTCTTATTGGCGATCAAACACAGATATTGCATCGTATTAAATAGAAAACGCACAATGCCGACTTAAGTACAAGAAGACTGACTCTTCCAAGTGAGTATGTTTTGAACCATTCCTGTGACACTAGTTATAGATTCCGATTCTTCACTTCAGGTTTACTGTTTCCCTCTGACCTTCTAATTGACGATGAAACACAGATATTGCATCGGAATTAAATACAAAAGGCACAATGCCGACTCAAGTACAAGAAGACTGAGTCTTCCTACTGTCTATGTTTTGAACCATTCCTGTGACGCTAGTTAGAGATTGCGATGCTTCACTTCAGGTTTACGGTTTCCCTCTGACCTTCTTATTGACGATGAAACACAGCAATTGCATCGGAATTCAATTAAAAGGCACAATGCCGACTTAAGTACAAGAAGACTGAATCTTCTTACTCTCTATGCTTTGAACCATTCCTGTGACACTAGTTATAGATTCCGTTGCTGAACTTCAGGTTTACTGTGTCCCTCTGACCTTCTTATTGACGATGAAACACAGAAATTGCATCGGAATTAAATTCAAAAGGCACAATGCCGACTCAAGTACAAGAAGACTGAGTCTTCCTACTGTCTATGTTTTGAACCATTCCTGTGCCACTAGTTAGAGATTCCGATCCTTCACTTCAGGTTTACGGTATCCCTCTGACCTTCTTATTGACGATGAAACACAGCAATTGCATCGGAATTCAATTAAAAGGCACAATGCCGACTTAAGTACAAGAAGACTGACTCTTCTTACTGACTATGCTTTGAACCATTCCTGTGACACTAGTTAAAGATTCCGATGCTTCACTTCAGGTTTACTGTATGCCTCTGACCTTCGTATTGACGATGAAACACAGAAATTGCATCGGAATTAGATAGAAAATGCTCAATGCCGACTTAAGTACAAGAAGACTGACTCTTCTTGCTGTCTATGTTTTGAACCATTCCTGCGAAGCTAGTTACAGATTCCGATGCTTCTCTTCAGGTTTACTGTTTCCCTTGGACCTTCTTATTAACGAAGAATCACTGATAATGCATCGGAATTAAATACAAAAGGCACCAAGCCGACATAAGTACAAGAAGACTGACTCTTCTTACTGACTATGTTATAAACCATTTCTGTGACACTAGTTAGAAATTCCGATGTTTCACTTCAGGTTTACGGTATCCCTATGACCTTCTTATTGACGATGAAACACAGTAATTGCATCGGAATTAAATTGAAAAGGGCACAATGCCGACATAAGTACAAGAAGACTGACTCTTCTTACGGTCTATGTTTTGAACCATTCCTGTGACACTAGTCATAGATTCCGATACTTCACTTCAGGTTTACTGGATCCCTTGGACCTTCTTATTGACGATGAAACACAGAAATTGCATCTGTATTAAATACAAAAGGCACAACGCCGACTTAACTACATGTAGACTGACTCTTACTACTGTCAATGTTTTGAAACATTCCTGTGACCTTAGTTATAGATTCCGACGGTTCATTTCAGGTTTACTGTATCCCTTGGACCATCTTATTGACGATGAAACACAGAAAGGGCATCGGAATTAAATACAAAAGGCACAATGCCGACTTAAGTACAAGAAGATTGATCCTTCTTACTGTCTATGTTTTGAACCATTCCTGTGACACTAGTTATAGATTCCGATGCCTCACTTCAGGTTTACTGTATCCCTCTGTCCTTCTTACTGACGATGAAACACAGAAATAGCATCGGAATGAAATACAAAAATTAAAATGCTGACTTAAGTTCAAGAAGACTGACTCAACTTACTGTCTATGATTTGTACCATTCCTGTGACACTAGTTATAGATTCCGATGATTGACTTCAGGTTTGCTGTATTTCTGGGACCTCCGTATTGACGATGTAACACAGAAATTGCATCGAAATTAAATAGAAAAGGCTCAATGCCGACTTAAGTACAAGAAGACTGACTCTACTTATCGTCTATGATTTGAACCATTCCTGTGACGCTAGTTATAGATTCCGATGCTTCACTTCAGGTTTACTGTATCCCTCCGACCATCTTATAGACGATGATTTACAGAAATTGAAACGGAATTAAATAGAAAAGGCACAATGCGGATTTAAGTACAAGAAGACTGACTCTTCCTACTGTCTAAGTTTTGAACCATTCCTGTGACACTAGTTATAGATTCCGATGCTTCACTTCAGGTTTACTGTATCCCTCTGACCTTCTTATCGACGATAAAACACAGAAATTGCATCGGAATTAAATAGAAAAGGCACAATGCCGACCTAAGTACAAGAAGACTGAGTCTTCCTACGGTCTAAGTTTTAAACCATTCCTGTGACACTAGTTAGAGATTCCGATGTTCACTTCAGAATTACTGTATCCCTCTGACCTTATTGACGATGGAACACAGTAACTGCATCGGAATTAAATTCAAAAGGCACAATGCCGATATAAGTACAAGAAGACTGGCTCTTCTAACTGACTATGTTTGGAACCATTGCTGTGACACTAGTTATAGATTCCGATGCTCCACTTCAGGTTTACTGTATCCCTCTGACCTTCTTATTGACGATGAAACACGAAAATTGCATCGGAATTAAATAGAAAAGGCACAATGCCGACTTAAGTACAAGCAGACTGACTCTTCTTTCTGACTATGTTTTGAACCATTCCTTTGACACTAGTTATAGATTCCGATGCTTCACTTCAGGTTAACTGTATCCCTTTGACCTTCTTATTGACGATGGAACACAGAAATTGTATCGGAATTAAAAACACATGGCACAATGCCGACTTAAGTACATGTAGACTGACTCTTCCTATTGTCTACGATTTGAACTATTCCTGTGACACTATTTATAGATTCCGATGCTTCACTACAGGTTTACTGTATCCCTCTGACATTCTTATTGACGATGAAACACCGATATTGCATCGGAATTAAATATAAAAGGCACAATTCCGTCTTAGGTACAAGAAGACTGACCCCTCTCACTGTCTATGCTTTGAACCATTCCTGTGACACTAGTTACAGATTCTGATGCTTCACTTCAGGTTTACTGTATCGCTCTGACCTTCTTATTGACAATGAAACACAGAAATTGCATCGGAATTAAATACAAAAGGCACAATGCCGACTCAAGTACAAGAAGATTGAGTCTTTCTACTAGCTATGTTATGAACCATTCCTGTGACACTAGTTATAGATTCCGATGCTTCACTTCAGGTTTAATGTATCTCTCTGTCCTTCTTATTGACGATGAAACACAGAAATAGCATCGGAATTAAATAGAAAAGGCACAATGCCGACCTAAGTACAAGAAGACTGAGTCTTCCTACTGTCTATGTTTTAAACCAACCCTGTGACACTAGTTAGAGATTCCGATGCTTGACTTCAGATTTACTGTATCCCTCTGTCCTTCTTATTGACGATGAAACACAGTAATTGCATCGGAATTAAATTGAAAAGGGCACAATGCCGACTTAAGTACAAGAAGACTGACTCTTCCTACTGTCCATGTTTTGAACCATTCCTGTGACACTAGTTATAGATTCCGATGCTTCACTTCAGGTTTACAGTTTCCTTTTGACCTTCTTATTGAAGATGAAACATAGAAATTGCATCGGAATGAAATAGAAAAGGCACAATGCCGACTTAAGTACAAGAAGACTGACTCTTCTTGCTGTCTATGTTTTGAATTATTCCTGTGACACTAGTTATAGATTCCGATGCCTCACTTCTGGTTTACTGTATCCCTCTGACTTTCTTATTGACGATGAAACACAGTAATTGCATCGGAATTAAATAGAAAACGCACAATGCCGACTTAAGTACAAGAAGACTGACTCTTCCAAGTGAGTATGTTTGAACCATTCCTGTGACACTAGTTATAGATTCCGATTCTTCACTGCAGGTTTACTGTTTCCCTCTGACCTTCTAATTGACGATGAAACACAGATATTGCATCGGAATTAAATACAAAAGGCACAATACCGACTCAAGTACAAGAAGACTGAGTCTTCCTACAGTCTATAATTTGAACCATTCCTGTGACGCTAGTTAGAGATTCCGATGCTTCACTTCAGGTTTACGGTTTCCCTCTGACCTTCTTATTGACGATGAAACACAGCAACTGCATCGGAATTCAATTAAAAGGCACAATGCCGACTTAAGTACAAGAAGACTGAATCTTCTTACTCTCTATGCTTTGAACCATTCCTGTGACACTAGTTATAGATTCCGTTGCTGAACTTCAGGTTTACTGTGTCCCTCTGACCTTCTTATTGACGATGAAACACAGAAATTGCATCGGAATTAAATTCAAAAGGCACAATGCCGACTCAAGTACAAGAAGACTGAGTCTTCCTACTGTCTATGTTTTGAACCATTCCTGTGACACTAGTTAGAGATTCCGATGCTTCACTTCAGGTTTACGGTATCCCTCTGACCTTCTTATTGACGATGAAACACAGCAATTGCATCGGAATTCAATTAAAAGGCACAATGCCGACTTAAGTACAAGAAGACTGACTCTTCTTACAGACTATGCTTTGAACCATTCCTGTGACACTAGTTATAGATTCCGATGCTTCACTTCAGGTTTACTGTATGCCTCTGACCTTCGTATTGACGATGAAACACAGAAATTGCATCGGAATTAGATAGAAAATGCTCAATGCCGACTTAAGTACAAGAAGACTGACTCTTCTTGCTGTCTATGTTTTGAACCATTCCCGCGAAGCTAGTTACAGATTCCGATGCTTCTCTTCAGGTTTACTGTTTCCCTTGGACCTTCTTATTAACGAAGAATCACTGATAATGCATCGGAATTAAATACAAAAGGCACCAAGCCGACATAAGTACAAGAAGACTGACTCTTCTTACTTACTATGTTATAAACCATTCCTGTGACACTAGTTAGAAATTCCGATGTTTCACTTCAGGTTTACGGTATCCCTATGACCTTCTTATTGACGATGAAACACAGTAATTGCATCGGAATTAAATTGAAAAGGGCACAATGCCGACATAAGTACAAGAAGACTGACTCTTCTTACGGTCTATGTTTTGAACCATTCCTGTGACACTAGTCATAGATTCCGATACTTCATTTCAGGTTTACTGTATCCCTTGGACCTTCTTATTGACGATGAAACACAGAAATTGCATCTGTATTAAATACAAAAGGCACAACGCCGACTTAACTACATGTAGACTGACTCTTACTACTGTCAATGTTTTGAAACATTCCTGTGACCTTAGTTATAGATTCCGATGGTTCATTTCAGGTTTACTGTATCCCTTGGACCATCTTATTGACGATGAAACACAGAAAGGGCATCGGAATTAAATACAAAAGGCACAATGCCGACTTAAGTACAAGAAGATTGATCCTTCTTACTGTCTATGTTTTGAACCATTCCTGTGACACTAGTTATAGATTCCGATGCCTCACTTCAGGTTTACTGTATCCCTCTGTCCTTCTTACTGACGATGAAACACAGAAATAGCATCGGAATGAAATACAAAAATTAAAATGCTGACTTAAGTTCAAGAAGACTGACTCAACTTACTGTCTATGATTTGAACCATTCCTGTGACACTAGTTATAGATTCCGATGATTCACTTCAGGTTTGCTGTATTTCTGGGACCTCCGTATTGACGATGTAACACAGAAATTGCATCGAAATTAAATAGAAAAGGCTCAATGCCGACTTAAGTACAAGAAGACTGACTCTACTTACCGTCTATGATTTGAACCATTCCTGTGACGCTAGTTATAGATTCCGATGCTTCACTTCAGGTTTACTGTATCCCTCTGAACCTCTTATTGACGATGAAACACAGAAATTGCATCCGAAGTAAATAGAAAAGGCACAATACTGACTTAAGTACAAGAAGACTGACTCATTTTACTCTCTATGATTTGAACCATTCCTGTGACACTAGTTATAGATTCCGATGGTTCACTTCAGGTGTACTGTATCCCTCTGACCTTCTTATTGACGATGAAACACAGAAATTGCATCGGAATTAAATAGAAAAGGCACAATGCCGACTTAAGTACAAGCAGACTGACTCTTCTTTCTGACTATGTTTTGAACCATTCCTGTGACACTAGTTATAGAATCCGATGCTTCATTTCAGGTTTACTGTATCCCTTGGACCTTCCTATTGACGATGAAACACAGAAAAGGCAACGGAATTAAATAGAAAAGGCACAATGCCGATTTAAGTACAAGAAGACTGACTCTTCCTACTGTCTATGCTTTGAACCATTCCTGTGACACTAGTTACTGATTCCGATGCTTCACTTCGGGTTTACCGTATCCCTCTGACCTTCGTATGGACGATGAAACACAGAAATTGCATCGGAATTAACTACCAAAGGCACAATGCCGACTTAAGTGCAAGATGACTGACTCTTCTTACTGTCTATGTTTTGAACCATTCCTGTGAACCTAGTTATAGATTCCGATGCTTCACTTCAGGTTTACTGTATCCCTTGGACCTTCTTATTGACGATGAAACACAGAAATAGCATCGGAATAAAATACAAAAGGCACAATGCCGACTTAAGTACAAGAAAACTGACTCTTCCAACTGTCCATGTTTTGAACCATTCCTGTGACACTAGTTATAGATTCCGATGCTTCACTTCAGGTTAACTGTATCCCTTTGACCTTCTTATTGACGATGGAACACAGAAATTGTATCGGAATTAATTACACATGGCATAATGGCGACTTAAGTACTTGTAGAATGACTCTTCCGATTGTCTACGATTTGAACCATTCCTGTGACACTAGTTATAGATTCCGATGCTTCACTTCATGTTTATTGTATCCCTCTGACCTTCTTATTGACGATGAAACACAGAAATTGCATCGGAATTAAATAGAAAAGGCACAATGCCGACTTAAGTACAAGAAGACTGCCCCTTCTTACTGTCTATGATTTGAACCATTCCTGTGACACTAGTTATAGATTCCGATGCTTCACTTCGGGTTTACTGTATCCCTCTGACCTTCTTAGTAACGACGAAACACAGAAATTGCATCGGAATTTAATACAAAACGCACAATGCCGACTTAAGTACAAGATGACTGAGTCTTCCTACTGTCTATGTTTTGAACCATTCCTGTGACACTAGTTACAGATTCCGATGCTTCACTTTAGGTTTACTGTATCCCTCTGACCTTCTTATTGACGATGAAGCACAGAAATTGCATCGGAATTAAATAAAAATGGCACAATACCGACTTAAGTACAAGAAGACTGACTCTCCTAACTGTCTATGTTTTGAACCATTCCTGTGACACTAGATATAGATTCCGATGCTTCACTTCAGGTTTACTGTATCCCTTGGACCTTCTTGTTGACGATGAAACACAGAAATTGCATCGGAATTAAATAGAAAAGGCACAATGCCGACTTAAGTACAAGAAGACTGACCCTTCTTACTGTCTATGATTTGAACCATTCCTATGACACTAGTTATAGATTCCGATGCTTCACTTCAGGTTTACTGTATCCCTTGGACATTCTTATTGACGATGAAACTTAGAAATTGCATCGGAATTAAATAGAAAAGGCCCAATGCCGACTTAGGTACAAGAAGACTGACTCGTCTTACTGACAATGTTTTGACCATTCCTGCGGCGCTATTTACAGATTCCGATGCTTCACTTCAGGTTTACTGTATCCCTTGGACGTTCTTATTGACGATGAAACACAGATATTGCATCGGAATTAAATACAAAAGACACAATGCCGACTTAAGTACAAGAAGACTGACTCTTCTTACTGACGATGTTATGAACCATTCCTGTGACACTAGTTAGAGCTTCCGATGCTTCACTTCAGGTTTACTGTATCCCTCTGACCTTCTTATTGACGATGGAACACAGAAATTGCATCGGAATTTAATACAAAAGGCACAATGCCGACTTAAGTACAAGAAGACTGACTCTTTTTACTGACTGTTTTGAACCATTCCTGTGACACTAGTTATAGATTCCGATGCTTCACTTCAGGTTTACTGTATCCCTCTGACCTTCTTATTGACGATGAAGCACAGAAATTGCATCGGAATTAAACAAAAATGGCACAATGCCGACTTAAGAACAAGAAGAGTGACTCTCCTTACTGTCTATGCTTTGAACCATTCCTGTGACACTAGATATAGATTCCGATGCTTCTCTTCAGGTTTACTGTATCCCTTAGACCTTCTTGTTGACGATGAAACACAGAAATTGCATCGGAATAAAATAGAAAACGCATAATGCCGACTTAAGTACATGAAGACTGACTCTTCTTACTGTCTATGTTTTGAACCATTCCTGTGACGGAAGTTACAGTTTCCGATGCTTCACTTCAGGTTTATTGTATCCCTCTGACCTTCGTATTGACGTTGAAACACAGATATTGTATCGGAATTAACTAGAAAAGGCACAATGCCGACTTAAGTACACGAAGATTGACTCTTCTTACTGACAATGCTTTGAACAAATCCTGTGACGCAAGTTACAGATTCCGATGCTTCACTTCAGGTTTACTGTATCCCTTGGACCTTCTTATTCACGATGAAACACAAAATTGCATTGGATTTAGATACAAAAGGCACAATGCCGACTTAAGTACAAGAAGACTGATTCTTCTTACTGTCTCTGTTTTGAACCATTCCTGTGACGCTAGTTACAGATTCCGATGCTTCACTTCAGGTTTACTGTATTACTCTGACTTGCTTATTGACGACGCAACACAGAAATTACATCGGAATTAAATAGAAAAGGCACAATGCCGACTTAAGAACAAGAAGACTGACTCTTCCTACTATCTACGTTTTAACCATTCCTGTGACACTAGTTATAGATTCCGATGCTTCACTTCAGGTTTACTGTATCCCTCTGACCTTCTTATTGACGATGAAACACAGTAATTGCATCGGAATTAAATTGAAAAGGGCACAATGCCGACTTAAGTACAAGAAGACTGACTCTTCTTACTGACTATGTTTTGAACCATTCCTGTGACACTAGTTATAGATTCCGATGCTTCACATCAGGTTTACTGTATCCCTCTGACCTTCTTATTGACGACGAAACACAGAAAGTGCATCGGAATTAATTAGAAAGGGCACAATGTCGACTTGAGTACAAGAAGACTGACTCTTCCTACTGTCTATGTTTTGAACCATTTGTGTGACACTAGTTATAGATTCGGATGCCTCACTTCAGGTTTACTGTATCCCTTGGACCTTCTTATTCACGATGAAACACAAAATTGCATTGGATTTAGATACAAAAGGCACAATGCCGACTTAAGTACAAGAAGACTGATTCTTCTTACTGTCTATGTTTTGTACCATTCCTGTGACACTAGTTATAGATTCCGATGGTTCACTTCAGGTGTACGGTATCCCTTGGGCCTACTTATTGACGATGAAACACAGATATTGCATCGGAAATAAATACAAAATGCACATTGCCGACTTAAGTACAAGAAACTGATTCTTCTTACTGACTGCTTTGAACCATTCCTTTGACACTAGTTATAGATTCCGATGCTTCACTTCAGGTTTACTGTATCCATCTGACCTTCTTAATGACGATGAAACACGGAAATTGCATCGGAATTAAATAGAAAAGGCACAATGCCGACTTAAGTACAAGAAGACTGACCCTTCTTACTGTCTATGATTTGAACCATTCCTGTGACATAAGTTATAGATTCCGATGCTTCACTTCAGGTTTACTGTATCCCTTGGACCTTCTTATTGACGATGAAACACAGAAATTGCATCGGAAATAAATAGAAAATGCCCAATGCCGACTTAGGTACAAGAAGACTGACTCGTCTTACTGACGATGTTTTGAACCATTCCTGTGACACTAGTTAGAGCTTCCGATGCTTCACTTCAGGTTTACTGTATCCCTCTGACATTCTTATTGACAATGAAACACAGAAATTGCATCGGAATATAATACAAAAGGCACAATGCCGATTTAAGTACAAGAAGACTGACTCTCCTTACTGTGTATGTTTTGAACCATTCCTGTGACACTAGATATAGATCTCGATGCTTCACTTCAGGTTTACTGTATCCCTTGGACCATCTTGTTGACGATGAAACACAGAAATTGCATCGGAATTAAATAGAAAACGCATAATGCCGACTTAAGTACAAGAAGACTGACTCTTCTTACTGTCTATGTTTTGAACCATTCCTGTGACGTAAGTTACAGATTCCGATGCTTCACTTCAGGTTTATTGTATCCCTCTGACCTTCTTATTGACGATGAAACACAGAAATTGTATCGGAATTAAATAGAAAAGGCACAATGCCGACTTAAGTGCACGAAGACTGACTCTTCTTACTGACAATGCTTTGAACCATTCCTGTCACGCAAGTTACAGATTCCGATGCTTCACTTCAGGTTTACTGTATCCCTTGGACCTTCTTATTGACGATGAAACACAGATATTGCATCGGAATTAAATACAAAAGGCACATTGCCGACTTAAGTACAAGAAGACAGTCTCTTCTTACTGACTATGATTTGAACCATTCCTGTGACACTAGTTAGAGATCCCGATGCTTCACTTCAGGTTTACTGTATCCCTCTGACCTTCTTATTGACGATGAAACACAGTAATTGCATCGGAATTAAATTGAAAACGGCACAATCCGACTTAAGTACAAGAAGACTGACCCTTTTTACTGTCTATGTTTTGAACCATGCCTATGACACTAGTTATAGATTCCGATGCTTCACTTCAGGTTTACTGTATCCCTTGGACCTTCTTATTGACGATGAAATACAGAAATTGCATCGGAATTAAATACAAAAGCCAAAATGCCGACTTAAGTACAAGAGGACTGACTCTTCTTACTGACAATGCTTTGAACCATTCCTGTGACGCAAGTTACAGATTCCGATGCTTCACTTCAGGTTTACTGTATCCCTTGGACCTTCTTGTTGACGATGAAACACAGATATTGCATCGGAATTAAATACAAAAGGCACATTGCCGACTTAAGTACAAGAAGACAGTCTCTTCTTACTGACTATGTTTTGAACCATTCCTGTGACACTAGTTAGAGATTCCGATGCTTCACTTCAGGTTTACTGTATCCCTCTGACCTTCTTATTGACGATGAAACACAGTAATTGCATCGGAATTAAATTGAAAACGGCACAATCCGACTTAAGTACAAGAAGACTGACCCTTTTTACTGTCTAAGTTTTGAACCATGCCTATGACACTAGTTATAGATTCCGATGCTTCACTTCAGGTTTACTGTATCCCTTGGACCCTCTTATTGACGATGAAACACAGAAATTGCATCGGAATTAAATAGACAAGGCCCAATGCCGACTTAGGTACAAGATGACTGACTCTTCTTACTGACAATGTTTTGAACCATTCCTGCGACGCTATTTACAGATTCCGATGCTTCACTTCAGGTTTACTGTATCCCTTGGACCTTCTTATTGACGATGAAACACAGATATTGCATCGGAATTAAATACAAAATTCACAATGCCGACTTAAGTACAAGAAGTCTGACTCTTCTTACTGACGATGTTTTGAACCATTCCTGTAACACTAGTTAGAGCTTCCGATGCTTCACTTCAACATTACTGTATCCTTCTGACCTTCTTATTGACGATGAAACACAGTAATTGCATCGGAATTAAATTGAAAAGGGCATAGTGCCGACTTAAGTACAAGAAGTCCGCGACTTCTTACTGTCTATGTTTTCAACCATTCCTGTGACACTAGTTATAGATTCCAATGTCTTCACTTCAGGTTTTACCGTATCCCTTGGACCTTCTTATTGACGATGAAACACAGAAATTGCATCGGAAATAAATACAAGAGGCACAATGCCGACTTAACTACAAGAAGACTGACTCTTCTTAATGACTATGTTTTGAACCATTCCTGTGACACTAGTTATTGATTCCGATGCTTCACTTCAGGTATACTGTATCCCTCTGATCTTCTTATTGACGATGAAACACAGAAATTGCATCGGAATTAAATACAAAATGCACAATGCCGACTTAAGTACATGTAGACTAACTCTTCCTACTGTCTATGTTTGAAACATTCCTGTGACACTAGTTATAGATTCCGATGCTTCATTTCAGGTTTACTGTATCCCTTGGACCTTCTTATTGACGATGAAACACAGAAATTGCATCGGAATTAAATACAAAATGCACAATCCCGACATAAGTACAAGAAGACTGACACTTCCTACTATCTATGTTTTGAACCATTCCTGTGACACTAGTTAAAGATTCCGATGCTACACTTCAGGTTTACTGTATCCCTCTGACCTTCTTATTGACGAGGAAACACAGAAATTGCAACGGAATTAAGTACAAAAGGCACAATCCCGACATAAGTACAAGAAGACTGACACTTCCTACTATCTATGTTTTGAACCATTCCTGTGACACTAGTTAAAGATTCCGATGCTACACTTCAGGTTTACTGTATCCCTCTGACCTTCTAATTGACGATGAAACACAGAAATTGCATCGGAATTTAATACAAAAGGCACAATGCCGACTTAAGTACAAGAAGACTGACTATTCTTATTGACTGTTTTCAACCATTCCTGTGACACTAGTTATAGATTCCGATGCTTCACTTCAGGTTTACTGTATCCTTTGACCTTCTTATTGACGATGAAGCACAGAAATTGCATCGGAATTAAATAAAAATGGCACAATGCCGACTTAAGTACAAGAAGACTGACTCTCCTTACTGTCTATGTTTTGAACCATTCCTGTGACACTAGATATAGATTCCGATGCTTCACTTCAGGTTTAATGTATCCCTTGGACCTTCTTGTTGACGATGAAACACAGAAATTGCATCGGAATATAATAGAAAACGCATAATGCCGACTTAAGCACAAGAAGACTGACTCTTCTTACTGTCTATGTTTGAACCATTCCTGTGACGGAAGTTACAGATTCTTATGCTTCACTTCAGGTTTATTGTATCCCTCTGACCTTCTTATTGACGATGAAGCACAGAAATTGTATCGGAATTAAATAGAAAAGGCACAATGCCGACTTAAGTACAAGAAGACTGACTCTTCCTACTGTCTATATTTTGAACCATTCCTGAGACACTAGTTATAGATTCCAATGCTTCACTTCAGGTTTACTGTATCCCTTGGAAGTTCTTATTGACGATCAAACACTGAAATTGCATCGCAATAAAATTGAAAAAGCACAATGCCGACTTAAGTACAAGAAGACTGACTCTTCTTACTGACTATGATTTGAACCGTTCCTGTGACACTAGTTATAGATTCCGATGCTTCACTTCAGGTTTACTGTATCACTCTGACCTTCTTATTGACGATGAAACACAGAAATTGCATTTGAATTAAATAGAAAAGGCACAATGCCGACTTAAGTACAAGAAGACTGACTCTTCTTTCTGACTAAGTTTTGAACCATTCCTGTTACACTAGTTATAGATTCCGATGTTTCACGTCAGGTTTTCTGTATCCCTCTGACCTTCTTATTGACGATGAAACACAGAAATTGCATCGGAATTAAATAGAAAAGGCACAATGCCGACTTAAGTACAAGAAGACTGACTATTCATACTGACTGTTTTGAACCATTCCTGTGGCACTTGTTATAGATTCCGATGCTTCACTTCAGGTTTACTGTATCCCTCTGACCTTCTTATTGACGATGAAACACAGAAATTGCATCGGAATTAAATACAAAAGGCACAATGCCGACTTAAGTGCAAGAAGACTTACTCTTCTTTCTGACTAGGTTTGGAAGCATTCCTGTGACACTAGTTATAGATTCCGATGCTTCACTTCAGGTTTATTGTATCCCTCTGACCTTCTTATTGACGATGAAACACAGAAATTGCATCGGAATTAAATAGAAAAGGCACAATGGCGACTTAAGTACAAGAAGACTGATTCTTCTTACTGAATATGTTTTGAACCATTCCTGTGACACTAGTTATAGATTCCGATGCTTCACTTCAGGTTTACTGTATCCCTCTGAATTTCTTACTGAAGATGAAACACAGAAATTGCATCGGAATTAAATGGAAAATACACAATGCCGACTTATGTACAAGAAGACTGATTTTTCTTACTGTCTATGATTTGAACCATTCCTGTGACGCTAGTTACAGATTCCGATGCTTCACTTCAGGTTTACTGTATTCCTCTGAAGATCTTATTGACGATGAAACACAGAAATTGCATCGGAATCAAATAGAATAGGCACAATGCCGACTTAAGTACAAGAAGACTGACTCTTCCTACTGTCTATGCTTTGAACCATTCCTGTGACACTAGTTATAGATTCCGATGCTTCACTTCAGGTTTAATGTATCCCTCTGACCTTCTTATTGACGATGAAACACAGAAATTGCATCGGAATTAAATACAAAAGGCACAATGCTGACTTAAGTGCAAGAAGACTGACTCTTCTTACTGTCTATGTTTTGAACCATTCCTGTGACACTAGTTATAGATTGCGATGCTTCACTTCAGGTTTACTGCATCCCTCTGACCTTCTTATTGACGATGAAACACAGAAATTGCATCGGAATTAAATACAAAAGGCACAATGCCGACTTAAGTACAAGAAGACTGACTCTTCTTACTGACCATGTTTTGAACCATTCCTGTGACACTAGTTATAGATTCCGATGATTCACTTCAGGATTACTGTATCCCTTGGACCTTCTTATTGACGATGAAACACAGAAATTGCATCGGAATCAAATACAAAAGGCACAATGCCGACTTAAGTACAAGAAGACTGACTCTTCTTACTGACTATGTTTTGACCCATTCCTGTGACACTAGTTATAGATTCCGATGCTTCACTTCAGGTTTACTGTATACCTTGGACCTTCTTATTGACGATGAAACACAGATATTGCATCGGAATTAAATACAAAAGGCACATTGCCGACTTAAGTACAAGAAGACAGTCTCTTCATACTGACTATGTGTTGAACCCTTCCTGTGACACTAGTTAGAGATTCCGATGCTTCACTTTAGGTTTACTGTATCCCTCTGACCTTCGTATTGACGATGAAACACAGTAATTGCATCGGAATTAAATTGAAAAGGGCACAATGCCGACTTAAGTACAAGAAGACTGACTCTTCGTACTGTCTATGTTTTGAACCATGCCTATGACACTAGTTATAGATTCCGATGCTTCACTTCAGGTTTACTGTATCCCTTGGAACTTCTTATTGACGATGAATCACAGAAATTGCATCGGAATTAAATACAAAAGCCAAAATGCCAACTTAAGTACAAGAGGACTGACTCTTCTTACTGACTATGGTTTGAACCATTCCTGTGCCACTAGTTATAGATTTCGATGCTTCACTTCAGGTGTACTGTATCCCTCTGACCTTCTTATTGACGATGAAACACAGAAAGTGCATTGGAATTAAATAGAAAAGGCACAATGCCGACTTGAGTACAAGAAAAATGACTCTTCCTACTGTCTATGTTTTGAACCATTTCTGTAACACTAGTTATAGATTCCGATGCCTCACTTCTGGTTTACTGTATCCCTTGGACTCTCTTATTGACGATGAAACACAGAAATTGCATCGGAATTAAATAGAAAAGGCACAATGCCGACTTAAGTACAAGAAGACTGACTATTCATACTGACTGTTTTGAACCATTCCTGTGGCACTTGTTATAGATTCCGATGCTTCACTTCAGGTTTACTGTATCCCTCTGACCTTCTTATTGACGATGAAACACAGAAATTGCATCGGAATTAAATACAAAAGGCACAATGCCGACTTAAGTGCAAGAAGACTTACTCTTCTTTCTGACTATGTTTGGAAGCATTCCTGTGACACTAGTTATAGATTCCGATGCTTCACTTCAGGTTTATTGTATCCCTCTGACCTTCTTATTGACGATGAAACACAGAAATTGCATCGGAATTAAATAGAAAAGGCACAATGGCGACTTAAGTACAAGAAGACTGATTCTTCTTACTGAATATGTTTTGAACCATTCCTGTGACACTAGTTATAGATTCCGATGCTTCACTTCAGGTTTACTGTATCCCTCTGAATTTCTTACTGAAGATGAAACACAGAAATTGCTTCGGAATTAAATGGAAAATACACAATGCCGACTTATGTACAAGAAGACTGATTTTTCTTACTGTCTATGATTTGAACCATTCCTGTGACGCTAGTGACAGATTCCGATGCTTCACTTCAGGTTTACTGTATTCCTCTGAAGATCTTATTGACGATGAAACACAGAAATTGCATCGGAATCAAATAGAATAGGCACAATGCCGACTTAAGTACAAGAAGACTGACTCTTCCTACTGTCTATGCTTTGAACCATTCCTGTGACACTAGTTATAGATTCCGATGCTTCACTTCAGGTTTAATGTATCCCTCTGACCTTCTTATTGACGATGAAACACAGAAATTGCATCGGAATTAAATACAAAAGGCACAATGCTGACTTAAGTGCAAGAAGACTGACTCTTCTTACTGTCTATGTTTTGAACCATTCCTGTGACACTAGTTATAGATTGCGATGCTTCACTTCAGGTTTACTGCATCCCTCTGACCTTCTTATTGACGATGAAACACAGAAATTGCATCGGAATTAAATACAAAAGGCACAATGCCGACTTAAGTACAAGAAGACTGACTCTTCTTACTGACCATGTTTTGAACCATTCCTGTGACACTAGTTATAGATTCCGATGATTCACTTCAGGATTACTGTATCCCTTGGACCTTCTTATTGACGATGAAACACAGAAATTGCATCGGAATCAAATACAAAAGGCACAATGCCGACTTAAGTACAAGAAGACTGACTCTTCTTACTGACTATGTTTTGACCCATTCCTGTGACACTAGTTATAGATTCCGATGCTTCACTTCAGGTTTACTGTATACCTTGGACCTTCTTATTGACGATGAAACACAGATATTGCATCGGAATTAAATACAAAAGGCACATTGCCGACTTAAGTACAAGAAGACAGTCTCTTCATACTGACTATGTGTTGAACCCTTCCTGTGACACTAGTTAGAGATTCCGATGCTTCACTTTAGGTTTACTGTATCCCTCTGACCTTCGTATTGACGATGAAACACAGTAATTGCATCGGAATTAAATTGAAAAGGGCACAATGCCGACTTAAGTACAAGAAGACTGACTCTTCGTACTGTCTATGTTTTGAACCATGCCTATGACACTAGTTATAGATTCCGATGCTTCACTTCAGGTTTACTGTATCCCTTGGACCTTCGTATTGACGATGAAACACAGATATTGCGTCGGAATTAAATTCAAAAGTCACAATGCCGACTTAAGTACAAGAAGTCTGACTCTTCTTACTGACGATGTTTTGAACCATTCCTGTTACACTAGTTAGAGCTTCCGATGCTTCACTTCAGCATTACTGTATCCCTCTGACCTTCTTATTGACGATGAAACACAGTAATTGCATCGGAATTAAATTGAAAAGGGCATAATGCCGACTTAAGTACAAGAAGTCCGACACTTCTTACTGTCTATGTTTTCAACCATTCCTGTGACACTAGTTATAGATTCCAATGCTTCACTTCAGGTTTACCGTATCCCTTGGACCTTCTTATTGACGATGAAACACAGAAATTGCATCGGAAATAAAAACAAGAGGCACAATGCCGACTTAACTACAAGAAGACTGACTCTTCTTACTGACTATGTTTTGAACCATTCCTGTGACACTAGTTATAGATTCCGATGCTTCACTTCAGGTATACTGTATCCCTCTGACCTTCTTATTGACGATGAAACACAGAGATTGCATCGGAATTAAATACAAAATGCACAATGCCGACTTAAGTACATGTAGACTAACTCATCCTACTGTCTATGTTTTGAAACATTCCTGTGACACTAGTTATAGATTCCGATGCTTCATTTCAGGTTTACTGTATCCCTTGGTCCTTCTTATTGGCGATGAAACACAGAAATTGCATCGGAATTAAATACAATAGGCACAATGCCGACTTAAGTACAAGAAGACTGACCTTTCTTACTGTCTATGCTTAGAACCATTCCTGTGACACTAGTTATAGATTCCGATGCGTCACTTTAGGTTTACTGTATCCCTTGGACCTTCTTATTGACGAGGAAACACAGAAATTGCATCGGAATTAAGTACAAAAGGCACAATCCCGACTTAAGTACAAGAAGACTGACACTTCCTAATATCTATGTTTTGAACCATTCCTGTGACACTAGTTAAAGATTCCGATGCTACACTTCAGGTTTACTGTATCCCTCTGACCTTCTTATTGACGATGAAACACAGAAATTGCATCGGAATTTAATACAAAAGGCACAATGCCGACTTAAGTACAAGAAGACTGACTATTCTTACTGACTGTTTTCAACCATTCCTGTGACACTAGTTATAGATTCCGATGCTTCACTTCAGGTTTACTGTATCCCTCTGACCTTCTTATTGACGATGAAGCACAGAAATTGGATCGGAATTAAATAAAAATGGCACAATGACGACTTAAGTACAAGAAGACTGACTCTCCTTACTGTCTATGTTTTGAACCATTCCTGTCATACTAGATATAGATTCCGATGCTTCACTTCAGGTTTACTGTATCCCTTGGACCTTCTTGTTGAGGATGAAACACAGAAATTGCATCGGAATAAAATAGAAAACGCATAATGCCGACTTAAGCACAAGAAGACTGACTCTTCTTACTGTCTATGTTTGAACCATTCCTGTGACGGAAGTTAGAGATTCTTATGCTTCACTTCAGGTTTATTGTATCCCTCTGACCTTCTTATTGACTATGAAACACAGAAATTGTATCGGAATTAAATAGAAAAGGCACAATGCCGACTTAAGTACAAGAAGACTGACTCTTCCTACTGTCTACATTTTGAACCATTCCTGAGACACTAGTTATTGATTCCAATGCTTCACTTCAGGTTTACTGTATCCCTTGGACGTTCTTATTGACGATGAAACACTGAAATTGCATCGGAATTAAATAGAAAAAGCACAATGCCGACTTAAGTACAAGAAGACTGACTCTTCTTACTGACTATGATTTGAACCATTCCTGTGACACTAGTTATAGATTCCGATGCTTCACTTCAGGTTTACTGTATCCCTCTGACCTTCTTATTGACGATGAAACACAGAAATTGCATCGGAATTAAATACAAATGGCACAATGCCATTTAAGTACAAGAAGACTGACTCTCCTTACTGTCTATTTTTTGAATCATTCCTGTGACACTAGTTATAGATTCCGATGCATCACATCAGGTTTACTGTATCCCTTGGACCTTCTCATTGACGATGAGACACAGAAATTGCATGGGTATTAAATACAAAAGCCACAATGCCGACTTAAGTACAAGAAGACTGACCTTTCTTACTGCCTATATTTTGAACCATTCTTGTGACACTAGTTATAGATTCCGACGCTTCACTTCAGGTTTACAGTATCCCTCGATCTTCTTATTGACGATGAAACACAGATATTGCATCGGAATTAAATACAAAAATCAAAATGAAGACTTAAGTACAAGAAGACTGATTCAACTGACTGTCTATGATTTGAACCATTCCTGTGACACTAGTTATAGATTCCGATGATTCACTTCAGGTTTACTGTATCCCTTGGACCTCCGTATTGACGATGAAACACAGAAATTGCATCGGAATTAAATACAAAAGGCACAATGCCGACTTAAGTGCAAGAGGACTCACTCTTCTTTCTGACTACGTTTGGAAGCATTCCTGTGACACTAGTTATAGATTCCGATGCTTCACTTCAGGATTATTGTATCCCTCTGACCTTCTTATTGACGATGAAACACAGAAATTGCATCGGAATTAAATAGAAAAGGCACAATGCCGACTTATGTACAAGAAGACTGATTCTTCCCACTGAATATGTTTTGAACCATTCCTGTGACACTAGTTATAGATTCCGATGCTTCACTTCAGGTTTACTGTATCCCTCTGAATTTCTTACTGAAAATGAAACGCAGAAATTGCATCGGAATTAAATAGAAAAGACACAATGCCGACTTATGTACAAGAAGACTGATTCTTCTTACTGTCTATAATTTGAACCATTCCTGTGACGCTAGTTACAGATTCCGATGCTTCACTTCAGGTTTACTGTATTCCTCTGAAGATCTTATTGACGATGAAACACAAAAATTGCATCGGAATTAAATAGAATAGGCACAATGCCGACTTAAGTACAAGGAGACTGACTCTTCCTACTGTCTATGCTTTGAACCATTCCTGTGACACTAGTTATAGATTCCGATGCTTCATTCAGGTTTAATGTATCCCTCTGACCTTCTTATTGACGATGAAACACAGAAATTGCATCGGAATTAAATACAAAAGGCACAATGCCGACTTAAGTGCAAAAAGACTGACTCTTCTTACTGTCTATGTTTTGAACCATTCCTGTGACACTAGTTATAGATTCCGATGCTTCACTTCAGGTTTAATGTATCCCTCTGAACTTCTTACGGACGATGAAACGCAGAAATTGCATCGGGATTAAATAGAAAAGGCACAATGCCGACTTAAGTACAAGATGACTGACTCTTCTTACTGTCTATGGTTTGAACCATTCCTGTGACACTAGTTATAGATTCCGATGCTTTACTTCAGGTTTACTGTATCCCTTGGACCTTCTTATTGACCATGAAACACAGATATTGCATCGGAATTAAATTGAAAAGGCACAATGCCGACTTAAGTACAAGAAGACTGACTCTTCTTACTGTCTATGATTTGAAACATTCCTGTGACGCTAGTTACAGATTCCGTTGCTTCACTTTTCGTTTACTGTATCCCTCTGACCATCTTATTGACGATGAAACACAGAAATTGCATCGGAATTAAATAGAAGAGGCACAATGCCGACTTAAGCACAAGAAAACTGACTCTTCCTACTGTCTATGTTTTGAACCATTCCTGTGACACTAGTTATAAATTCCGATGCTTCGCTTCAGGTTTAATGTATCCCTCTGACCTTCTTATTGACGATGAAACACAGAAATTGCATCGAAATTAAAAACAAAAGGCACAATGCCGACTTAAGTGCAAGAAGACTGACTCTTCTTACTGTCTATGTTTTGAACCATTCCTGTGAGGCTAGTTACAGATTCCGATGTTCACTTCAGGTTTACTGCATCCCTCTGACCTTCTTATTGACGATGAAACACAGAAATTGCATCGGAATTAAATACAAAAGGCACAATGCCGACTTAAGTACATGTAGACTGACACTTCCTACTGTCTATGTTTTGAAACATTCCTGTGACCTTAGTTATAGATTCCGATGCTTCATTTCAGGTATACTGTATCTCTTGGACCTTCTTATTGACGATGAAACACAGATAGGGCATCGGAATTAAATAGAAAAGGCACAATGCCGAATTTAGTACAAGAAGACCGACTCTTCCTACTGTCTATGCTTTGAACCTTTCCTGTGACACTAGTTATAGATTCCGATGCTTCACTTCAGGTTTACTATATCCCTCTGACCTTCTTATTGACGATGAAACACAGAAAATGCATCGGAATTATATACAAATGGCACACTGCCACTTAAGTAAAAGACGACTGACTCTCCTTACTGTCAATGTTTTCAACCATTCCTGTGACACTAGTCATAGATTTCGATGCTTCACTTCAGGTTTACTGTATCCCTCTGAGCTTCTTACTGACGATGAAACGCAGAAATTGCATCATAATTAAATAGAAAAGGCACAATGCCGACTTAAGTACAAGAAGACTGACTCTTCTTACTGTCTATGGTTTGAACCATTCCTGTGACACTAGTTATAGATTCCGATGCTTTACTTCAGGTTTACTGTATCCCTTGGACCTTTTTATTGACGATGAAGCACAGAAATTGCATCGGAATTAAATAGAAAAGGCACAATGCCGACATAAGTACAAGAAGACTGACTCCTCTTACTGTCTATGATTTGAACCATTCCTGTGACGCTAGTTACAGATTCCGATGCTTCACTTCACGTTTACTGTATCCCTCTGAACATCTTATTGACGATGAAGCACAGAAATTGCATCGGAATTAAATAGAAAAGGCACAATGCCGACTTAAGTACAAGAAGACTGACTCTTCCTACTGTCTATGTTTTGAACCATTCCTGTGACTCTAGTTATAGATTCCGATGCTTCACTTCAGGTTTAATGTATCCCTCTGACCTTCTTATTGACGATGAAACACAGAAATTGCATCGGAATTAAATACAAAAGGCACAATGCCGACTTAAGTACAAGAAGACTGACTCTTCCTACTGACTATGTTTTGAACCATTCCTGTGACACTACTTATAGATTCCGATGATCCACTTCAGGATTACTGTATCCCTTGGACTTTCTTATTGACGATGAAACACAGAAATTGACTGACACTTCTTTCTGACTATGTTTTGAACCATTCCTGTGACACTAGTTATAGATTCCGATGCATCACTTCAGGTTTACAGTATCTCTCTGTCCTTCTTATTGAGAATGAAACACAGAAATAGCATCGGAATTAAATAGAAAAGGCACAATGCCGACCTAAGTATAAGAAGACTGAGTCTTCCTACTGTCTATGTTTTAAACCAATCCTGTGACACTAGTTAGAGATTCCGATGCTTGACTTCAGATTTACTGTATCCCTCTGTCCTTCTTATTGACGATGAAACACAGTAATTGCATCGGAATTAAATTGAAAAGGGCACTATGCCGACTTAAGTACAAGAAGACTGACTCTTCCTACTGTCCATGTTTTGAAACATTCCTGTGAAACTAGTTATAGATTCCGATGCTTCACTTCAGGTTTACAGTATCCCTCTGACCTTCTTATTGAAGATGAAACATAGAAATTGCATCGGAATTAAATAGAAAAGGCACAATGCCGACTTAAGTACAAGAAGACTGACTCTTCTTGCTGTCTATGTTTTGAATTATTCCTGTGACACTAGTTATAGATTCCGATGCCTCACTTCTGGTTTACCGTATCCCTCTGACTTTCTTATTGACGATGAAACACAGTAATTGCATCGGAATTAAATAGAAAAGGCACAATGCCGACTTAAGTACAAGAAGACTGACTCTTACTACTGGCTATAATTGAACTATTCTTGTGACACTAATTATAGATTCAGATGCTTCACTTCAGGTTTACTGTATCCCTCTGACCTTCTTATTGGCGATCAAACACAGATATTGCATCGGAATTAAAAAGAAAACGCACAATGCCGACTTAAGTACAAGAAGACTGACTCTTCCAAGTGAGTATGTTTTGAACCATTCCTGTGACACTAGTTATAGAATCCGATTCTTCACTTCAGGTTTACTGTATCCCTCTGACCTTATAATTGACGATGAAACACAGATATTGCATCGGAATTAAATACAAAAGGCACAATGCCGACTCAAGTACAAGAGGAATGACTCTTCTTACTGCCTATGTTTTGAACCATTCCTGTGACACTAGTTATAGATTCCGATGCCTCACTTCAGGTTTACTGTATCCCTCTGACCTTCTTATTGACGATGAAACACAGAAATTGCATCGGAATTAAATAGAAAAGGCACAATGCCGACTTAAGTACAAGAAGACTGAATCTTCTTACTCTCTATGCTTTGAACCATTCCTGTGACACTAGTTATAGATTCCGATGCTGATCTTCAGGTTTACTCTGTCCCTCTGACCTTCTTATTGACGATGAAACACAGAAATTGCATCGGAATTAAATTCAAAAGGCACAATGCGGACTCAAGTACAAGAAGACTGAGTCTTCCTACTGTCTATGTTTTGAACCATTCCTGTGACACTAGTTATAGATTCCGATGCTTCACTTCAGGTTTACTGTATGCCTCTGACCTTCGTATTGACGATGAAACACAGAAATTTCATCGGATTTAAATAGAAAAGACTCAATGCCGACTTAAGTACAAGAAGACTGACTCTTCTTGCTGTCTATGTTTTGAACCATTCCTGTGACGCTAGCTACAGATTCCGATGCTTCTCTTCAGGTTTACTGTTTCCCTTGGACCTTCTTGTTAACGAAGAATCACTGATAATGCATCGGAATTAAATACAAAAGGCACAAAGCCGACATAAGTACAAGAAGACTGACTCTTCTTACTGACTATGTTATAAACCATTCCTGTGACACTAGTTAGAAATTCCGATGCTTCACTTCAGGTTTCCGGTATCCCTATGACCTTCTTATTGACGATGAAACACAGAAATTGCATCGGAATTAAAAACAAAAGGCACAATGCCGACTTAAGTGCAAGAAGAGTGACTCTTCTTACTGTCTATGTTTTGAACCATTCCTGTGAGTCTAGTTACAGATTCCGATGCTTCACTTCAGGTTTACTGCATCCCTCTGACCTTCTTATTGACGATGAAACACAGAAATTGCATCGGAATTAAATACAAAAGGCACAATGCC
The DNA here is from genome assembly GCF_021461385.2 of Schistocerca piceifrons. Taxonomy (NCBI): domain Eukaryota; kingdom Metazoa; phylum Arthropoda; class Insecta; order Orthoptera; family Acrididae; genus Schistocerca; species Schistocerca piceifrons. Next base: position 6,232,640 of record NC_060138.1, read on the forward strand.
GACTTAAGTACATGTAGACTGACACTTCCAACTGTCTATGTTTTTAAACATTCCTGTGTCCTTAGTTATAGATTCCGATGCTTCATTTCAGGTTTACTGTATCCCTTGGACCTTCTTATTGACGATGAAACACAGATAGGGCATCGGAATTAAATAGAAAAGCCACAATGCCGAATTGAGTACAAGAAGACCGACTCTTCCTACTCTCTATGCTTTGAACCATTCCTGTGACACTAGTTATAGATTCCGATGCTTCACTTCAGGTTTACTATATCCCTCTGACCTTCTTATTGACGATGAAACACAGAAAATGCATCGGAATTATATACAAATGGCACAATGCCACTTAAGTACAAGAAGACTGAGTCTCCTTACTGTCAATGTTTTGAACCATTCCTGTGACACTAGTTATAGATTCCGATGCATCACTTCAGGCTTACTGTATCCCTTGCACATTCCTATTGACGATGAGACACAGAATTTGCAACGGTATTAAATACAAAAGGCACAATGCCGACTTAAGTACAAGAAGACTGACCCTTGTTACTGTCTATGTTTTGAACCATTCCTGTGACACTAGTTATAAATTCCGGTGCTTCACTTCAGGTTTACTGTATCCCTCTGACCTTCTTATTGACGATGAAACACAGAAATTGCATCGGAATTAAATACAAAAATTAAAATGCCGACTTAAGTACAAGAAGACTGACTCAACTTACTGTCTATGATTTGAACCATTCCTGTGACACTAGGTATTGATTCCGATGATTCATTTCAGGTTTACCGTATTCATCGGACCTCAGTATTGACGATGAAACACAGAAATTGCATCGGAATTAAATAGAAAAGGCACAATGCCGACTTAAGTACAAGAAGACTGATTCTTCTTACTGAATATGTTTTGAACCATTCCTGTGACACTAGTTATAGATTCCGATGCTTCACTTCAGGTTTACTGTATCCCTCTGAACTTCTTACTGACGATGAAACGCAGAAATTGCATCATAATTAAATAGAAAAGGCACAATGCCGACTTAAGTACAAGAAGACTGACTCTTCTTACTGTCTATGGTTTGACCCATTCCTGTGACACTAGTTATAGATTCCGATGCTTTACTTCAGGTTTACTGTATCCCTTGGACCTTTTTATTGACGATGAAGCACAGAAACTGCATCGGAATTAAATAGAAAAGGCACAATGCGATATAAGTACAAGAAGACTGACTCCTCTTACTGTCTATGATTTGAACCATTCCTGTGACGCTAGTTACAGATTCGATGCTTCACTTCACGGTTACTGTATCCCTCTGAACATCTTATTGACGATGAAAACACAGAAATTGCATCGGAATTAAATACAAAAGGCACAATGCCGACTTAAGTGCAAGAAGACTGACTCTACTTACTGTCTATGTTTCGAACCATTCCTGTGACGCTAGTTACAGATTCCGATGCTTCACTTCAGGTTTACTGCATCTCTCTGAACTTCTTATTGACGAAGAAACACAGAAATTGCATCGGAATTAAAAAGAAAAGGCACAATGTCGACTTAAGTACAAGAATACTGACTCTTCCTACTGACTATGTTTTGAACCATTCCTGTGACAACTAGTTATAGATTCCCGATGATTCACTTCAGGATTACTGTATCCCTTGGACTTTCTTATTGACGATGAAACACAGAAATTGACTGAAACTTCTTTCTGACTATGTTTTGAAACCATTCCTGTGACACTAGTTATAGATTGCGATGCTTCACTTCAGGTTTACTGTATCTCTCTGTCCTTCTTATTGACGATGAAACACAGAAATAGCATCGGAATTAAATAGAAAAGGCACAATGCCGACCTAAGTACAAGAAGACTGAGTCTTCCTACTGTCTATGTTTTAAAACCAATCCTGTGACACTAGTTAGAGATTCGATGCTTCACTTCAGGTTTACAGTATCCCTCTGACCCTCTTATTGAAGATGAAACATAGAAATTGCATCGGAATTAAATAGAAAAGGCACAATGCCGACTTAAGTACAAGAAGACTGACTCTTCTTGCTGTCTATGTTTTGAATTATTCCTGTGACACTAGTTATAGATTCCGATGCCTCACTTCTGGTTTACTGTATCCCTCTGACTTTCTTATTGACGATGAAACACAGTAATTGCATCGGAATTAAATAGAAAAGGCACATTGCCGACTTAAGTACAAGAAGACTGACTCTTCCTACTGGCTATAATTGAACTATTCTTGTGACACTAATTATAGATTCCGATGCTTCACTTCAGGTTTACTGTATCCCTCTGACCTTCTCATTGGCGATCAAACACAGATATTGCATCGGAATTAAATAGAAAACGCACAATGCCGACTTAAGTACAAGAAGACTGACCCTTCCAAGTGAGTATGTTTTGAACCATTCCTGTGACACTAGTTATAGATTCCGATTCTTCACTTCAGGTTTACTCTTTCCCTCTGACCTTCTAATTGACGATGAAACACAGATATTGCATCGGAATTAAATACAAAAGGCACAATGCCGACTCAAGTACAAGAAGACTGAGTCTTCCTACTGTCTATGTTTTGAACCATTCCTGTGACACTAGTTAGAGATTCCGATGCTGCACTTCAGGTTTACGTTATCCCTCTGACCTTCTTATTGACGATGAAACACAGCAATTGCATCGGAATTCAATTAAAAGGCACAATGCCGACTTAAGTACAAGAAGACTGAATCTTCTTACTCTCTATGCGTTGAACCATTCCTGTAACACTAGTTATACATTCCGTTGCTGAACTTCACCTCTGACCCTCTTATTGACGATGAAACACAGAAATTCCATCGGAATTAAATTCAAAAGGCACAATGCCGACTCAAGTACAAGAAGACTGAGTCTTCCTAACTGTCTATGTTTTGAACCCATTCCTGTGACACTAGTTAGAGATTCCGATGCTTCACTTCAGGTTTACGGTATCCCTCTGACCTTCTTATTGACGATGAAACACAGCAATTGCATCGGAATTCAATTAAAAGGCACAATGCCGACTTAAGTACAAGAAGACTGACTCTTCTTACTGACTATGCTTTGAACCATTCCTGTGACACTAGTTATAGATTCCGATGCTTCACTTCAGGTTTACTGTATGCCTCTGACCTTCGTATTGACGATGAAACACAGAAATTGCATCGGAATTAGATAGAAAAGGCTCAATGCCGACTTAAGTACAAGAAGACTGACTCTTCTTGCTGTCTATGTTTTGAACCATTCCTGTGACGCTAGTTACAGATTCCGATGCTTCTCTTCAGGTTTACTGTTTCCCTTGGACCTTCTTATTAACGAAGAATCACTGATAATGCATCGGAATTAAATACAAAAGGCACAAAACCCGACATAAGTACAAGAAGACTGACTCTTCTTACTGACTATGTTTTTAAACCATTCCTGTGACAACTAGTTAGAAATTCCCGATGCTTCACTTCAGGTTTACGGTATCCCTATGACCTTCTTATTGACGATGAAACACAGTAATTGCATCGGAATTAAATTGAAAAGGGCACAATGCCGACATAAGTACAAGAAGACTGACTCTTCTTACGGTCTATGTTTTGAACCATTCCTGTGACACTAGTCATAGATTCCGATACTTCACTTCAGGTTTACTGTATCCCTTGGACCTTCTTATTGACGATGAAACACAGAAATTGCATCGGTATTAAATACAAAAGGCACAACGCCGACTTAACTACATGTAGACTGACTCTTACTACTGTCAATGATTTGAAACATTCCTGTGACCTTAGTAATAGATTCCGATGGTTCATTTCAGGTTTACTGTATCCCTTGGACCATCTTATTGACGATGAAACACACAGAAAGGGCATCGGAATTAAATACAAAAGGCACAATGCCGACTTAGGTACAAGAAGATTGATAATCCTTACTGTCTATGTTTTGAACCATTCCTGTGACACTAGTTATAGATTCCGATGCCTCACTTCAGGTTTACTGTATCCCTCTGTCCTTCTTACTGACGATGAAAACACAGAAATTGCATCGGAATGGAATACAAAAATTAAAATGCCGAATTAAGTTCAAGAAGACTGACTCAACTTACTGTCTATGATTTGAACCCATTCCTGTGGACACTAGTTATAGATTCCGATGATTCACTTCAGGTTTGCTGTATTTCTGGGACCTTCCGTATTGACGATGAAACACAGAAATTGCATCGAAATTAAATAGAAAAGGCTCAATGCCGACTTACGTACAAGAAGACTGACTCTTCATTCTGACTATGTTTGAAAGCATTCCTGTGACACTAGTTATAGATTCTGATGCTTCACTTCAAGTTTACTGTATCCCTCTGACCTTCTTATTGGCGATCAAACACAGAAATTTGCATCGGAATTAAATACAAATGGCACAATGCCGACTCAAGTACAAGAAGACTGAGTCTTCCTACTGTCTATGTTTTGAACCATTCCTGTGACACTAGTTATAGATTCCGATGCTTCACTTCAGGTTTACGGTATCCCTCTGACCTTCTTATTGACGATGAAACACAGCAATTGCATCGGAATTCAATTAAAAGGCACAATGCCGACTTAAGTACAAGAAGACTGATCCTTCTTACTGTCTATGTTTTGAACCATTCCTGTGACACTAGTTATAGATTGCGATGCCTTCACTTCAGGTTTACTGTATCCCCTCTGTCCTTCTTATTGACGATGAAACACAGAAATTGCATCGGAATTGAATACAAAAATCAAAATGCCGACTTATGTTCAAGAAGTCCTACTCAACTTACTGTCTATGATTTGAACCATTCCTGTGACACTAGTTATAGATTCCGATGATTCACTTCAGGTTTGCTGTATTTCTGGGACCTTCCGTATTGACGATGAAACACAGAAATTGCATCGGAATTAAATAGAAAAGGCCTCAATGCCGACTTAAGTACAAGAAGACTGACTCGTCATTCTGACTATGTTGGGAAGCATTCCTCTGACACTAGTTATAGATTCCAATGCTTCACTTCAGGTTTATTGTATCCCTCTGTCCTTCTTATAGACGATGAAACACAGATATTGCATCGGAATTAAATAGAAAAGGCACAATGCCGACTTAAGTACAAGAAGACTGACTCTACTTACCAGTCTATGATCTGAACCATTCCTGTGACGCTAGTTATAGATTCCGATGCTTCACTTCAGGTTTACTGTATCGCTCCGACCATCTTATAGACGATGATTTACAGAAATTGAAACGGAATTAAATAGAAAAGGCACAATGCGGATTTAAGTACAAGAAGACTGACTCTTCCTACTGTCTATGTTTTGAACCATTCCTGTGACACTAGTTATAGATTCCGATGCTTCACTTCAGGTTTAACTGTATCCCCTCTGACCTTCTTATCGACGATAAAACACAGAAATTGCATCGGAATTAAATAGAAAAGGCACAATGCCGACCTAAGTACAAGAAGACTGAGTCTTCCTACTGTCTATGTTTTAAACCATTCCTGTGACACTAGTTAGAGATTCCGATGTTCACCTTCAGAATTACGGTATCCCTCTGACCTTCTTATTGACGATGAAACACAGAAATTGCATCGGAATTAAATAGAAAAGGCACAATGCCGACTTAAGTACAAGAAGACTGAATCTTCTTACTCTCTATGCTTTGAACCATTCCTGTGACACTAGTTATAGATTCCGATGCTGATCTTCAGGTTTACTCTGTCCCTCTGACCTTCTTATTGACGATGAAACACAGAAATTGCATCGGAATTAAATTCAAAAGGCACAATGCGGACTCAAGTACAAGAAGACTGAGTCTTCCTACTGTCTATGTTTTGAACCATTCCTGTGACACTAGTTATAGATTCCGATGCTTCACTTCAGGTTTACTGTATGCCTCTGACCTTCGTATTGACGATGAAACACAGAAATTTCATCGGATTTAAATAGAAAAGACTCAATGCCGACTTAAGTACAAGAAGACTGACTCTTCTTGCTGTCTATGTTTTGAACCATTCCTGTGACGCTAGCTACAGATTCCGATGCTTCTCTTCAGGTTTACTGTTTCCCTTGGACCTTCTTGTTAACGAAGAATCACTGATAATGCATCGGAATTAAATACAAAAGGCACAAAGCCGACATAAGTACAAGAAGACTGACTCTTCTTACTGACTATGTTATAAACCATTCCTGTGACACTAGTTAGAAATTCCGATGCTTCACTTCAGGTTTCCGGTATCCCTATGACCTTCTTATTGACGATGAAACACAGAAATTGCATCGGAATTAAAAACAAAAGGCACAATGCCGACTTAAGTGCAAGAAGAGTGACTCTTCTTACTGTCTATGTTTTGAACCATTCCTGTGAGTCTAGTTACAGATTCCGATGCTTCACTTCAGGTTTACTGCATCCCTCTGACCTTCTTATTGACGATGAAACACAGAAATTGCATCGGAATTAAATACAAAAGGCACAATGCCGACTTAAGTACATGTAGACTGACACTTCCAACTGTCTATGTTTTTAAACATTCCTGTGTCCTTAGTTATAGATTCCGATGCTTCATTTCAGGTTTACTGTATCCCTTGGACCTTCTTATTGACGATGAAACACAGATAGGGCATCGGAATTAAATAGAAAAGCCACAATGCCGAATTGAGTACAAGAAGACCGACTCTTCCTACTCTCTATGCTTTGAACCATTCCTGTGACACTAGTTATAGATTCCGATGCTTCACTTCAGGTTTACTATATCCCTCTGACCTTCTTATTGACGATGAAACACAGAAAATGCATCGGAATTATATACAAATGGCACAATGCCACTTAAGTACAAGAAGACTGAGTCTCCTTACTGTCAATGTTTTGAACCATTCCTGTGACACTAGTTATAGATTCCGATGCATCACTTCAGGCTTACTGTATCCCTTGCACATTCCTATTGACGATGAGACACAGAATTTGCAACGGTATTAAATACAAAAGGCACAATGCCGACTTAAGTACAAGAAGACTGACCCTTGTTACTGTCTATGTTTTGAACCATTCCTGTGACACTAGTTATAAATTCCGGTGCTTCACTTCAGGTTTACTGTATCCCTCTGACCTTCTTATTGACGATGAAACACAGAAATTGCATCGGAATTAAATACAAAAATTAAAATGCCGACTTAAGTACAAGAAGACTGACTCAACTTACTGTCTATGATTTGAACCATTCCTGTGACACTAGGTATTGATTCCGATGATTCATTTCAGGTTTACCGTATTCATCGGACCTCAGTATTGACGATGAAACACAGAAATTGCATCGGAATTAAATTGAAAAGGCACAATGCCGACTTAAGTACAAGAAGACTGATTCTTCTTACTGAATATGTTTTGAACCATTCCTGTGACACTAGTTATAGATTCCGATGCTTCACTTCAGGTTTACTGTATCCCTCTGAACTTCTTACTGACGATGAAACGCAGAAATTGCATCATAATTAAATAGAAAAGGCACAATGCCGACTTAAGTACAAGAAGACTGACTCTTCTTACTGTCTATGGTTTGACCCATTCCTGTGACACTAGTTATAGATTCCGATGCTTTACTTCAGGTTTACTGTATCCCTTGGACCTTTTTATTGACGATGAAGCACAGAAACTGCATCGGAATTAAATAGAAAAGGCACAATGCCGATATAAGTACAAGAAGACTGACTCCTCTTACTGTCTATGATTTGAACCATTCCTGTGACGCTAGTTACAGATTCCGATGCTTCACTTCACGGTTACTGTATCCCTCTGAACATCTTATTGACGATGAAACACAGAAATTGCATCGGAATTAAATACAAAAGGCACAATGCCGACTTAAGTGCAAGAAGACTGACTCTACTTACTGTCTATGTTTCGAACCATTCCTGTGACGCTAGTTACAGATTCCGATGCTTCACTTCAGGTTTACTGCATCTCTCTGAACTTCTTATTGACGAAGAAACACAGAAATTGCATCGGAATTAAAAAGAAAAGGCACAATGTCGACTTAAGTACAAGAATACTGACTCTTCCTACTGACTATGTTTTGAACCATTCCTGTGACACTAGTTATAGATTCCGATGATTCACTTCAGGATTACTGTATCCCTTGGACTTTCTTATTGACGATGAAACACAGAAATTGACTGAAACTTCTTTCTGACTATGTTTTGAACCATTCCTGTGACACTAGTTATAGATTGCGATGCTTCACTTCAGGTTTACTGTATCTCTCTGTCCTTCTTATTGACGATGAAACACAGAAATAGCATCGGAATTAAATAGAAAAGGCACAATGCCGACCTAAGTACAAGAAGACTGAGTCTTCCTACTGTCTATGTTTTAAACCAATCCTGTGACACTAGTTAGAGATTCCGATGCTTCACTTCAGGTTTACAGTATCCCTCTGACCCTCTTATTGAAGATGAAACATAGAAATTGCATCGGAATTAAATAGAAAAGGCACAATGCCGACTTAAGTACTAGAAGACTGACTCTTCTTGCTGTCTATGTTTTGAATTATTCCTGTGACACTAGTTATAGATTCCGATGCCTCACTTCTGGTTTACTGTATCCCTCTGACTTTCTTATTGACGATGAAACACAGTAATTGCATCGGAATTAAATAGAAAAGGCACATTGCCGACTTAAGTACAAGAAGACTGACTCTTCCTACTGGCTATAATTGAACTATTCTTGTGACACTAATTATAGATTCCGATGCTTCACTTCAGGTTTACTGTATCCCTCTGACCTTCTCATTGGCGATCAAACACAGATATTGCATCGGAATTAAATAGAAAACGCACAATGCCGACTTAAGTACAAGAAGACTGACCCTTCCAAGTGAGTATGTTTTGAACCATTCCTGTGACACTAGTTATAGATTCCGATTCTTCACTTCAGGTTTACTCTTTCCCTCTGACCTTCTAATTGACGATGAAACACAGATATTGCATCGGAATTAAATACAAAAGGCACAATGCCGACTCAAGTACAAGAAGACTGAGTCTTCCTACTGTCTATGTTTTGAACCATTCCTGTGACACTAGTTAGAGATTCCGATGCTGCACTTCAGGTTTACGTTATCCCTCTGACCTTCTTATTGACGATGAAACACAGCAATTGCATCGGAATTCAATTAAAAGGCACAATGCCGACTTAAGTACAAGAAGACTGAATCTTCTTACTCTCTATGCGTTGAACCATTCCTGTAACACTAGTTATACATTCCGTTGCTGAACTTCAGGTTTACTGTGACCCTCTGACCTTCTTATTGACGATGAAACACAGAAATTCCATCGGAATTAAATTCAAAAGGCACAATGCCGACTCAAGTACAAGAAGACTGAGTCTTCCTACTGTCTATGTTTTGAACCATTCCTGTGACACTAGTTAGAGATTCCGATGCTTCACTTCAGGTTTACGGTATCCCTCTGACCTTCTTATTGACGATGAAACACAGCAATTGCATCGGAATTCAATTAAAAGGCACAATGCCGACTTAAGTACAAGAAGACTGACTCTTCTTACTGACTATGCTTTGAACCATTCCTGTGACACTAGTTATAGATTCCGATGCTTCACTTCAGGTTTACTGTATGCCTCTGACCTTCGTATTGACGATGAAACACAGAAATTGCATCGGAATTAGATAGAAAAGGCTCAATGCCGACTTAAGTACAAGAAGACTGACTCTTCTTGCTGTCTATGTTTTGAACCATTCCTGTGACGCTAGTTACAGATTCCGATGCTTCTCTTCAGGTTTACTGTTTCCCTTGGACCTTCTTATTAACGAAGAATCACTGATAATGCATCGGAATTAAATACAAAAGGCACAAAACCGACATAAGTACAAGAAGACTGACTCTTCTTACTGACTATGTTTTAAACCATTCCTGTGACACTAGTTAGAAATTCCGATGCTTCACTTCAGGTTTACGGTATCCCTATGACCTTCTTATTGACGATGAAACACAGTAATTGCAACGGAATTAAATTGAAAAGGGCACAATGCCGACATAAGTACAAGAAGACTGACTCTTCTTACGGTCTATGTTTTGAACCATTCCTGTGACACTAGTCATAGATTCCGATACTTCACTTCAGGTTTACTGTATCCCTTGGACCTTCTTATTGACGATGAAACACAGAAATTGCATCGGTATTAAATACAAAAGGCACAACGCCGACTTAACTACATGTAGACTGACTCTTACTACTGTCAATGATTTGAAACATTCCTGTGACCTTAGTAATAGATTCCGATGGTTCATTTCAGGTTTACTGTATCCCTTGGACCATCTTATTGACGATGAAACACAGAAAGGGCATCGGAATTAAATACAAAAGGCACAATGCCGACTTAGGTACAAGAAGATTGATAATCCTTACTGTCTATGTTTTGAACCATTCCTGTGACACTAGTTATAGATTCCGATGCCTCACTTCAGGTTTACTGTATCCCTCTGTCCTTCTTACTGACGATGAAACACAGAAATTGCATCGGAATGGAATACAAAAATTAAAATGCCGAATTAAGTTCAAGAAGACTGACTCAACTTACTGTCTATGATTTGAACCATTCCTGTGACACTAGTTATAGATTCCGATGATTCACTTCAGGTTTGCTGTATTTCTGGGACCTCCGTATTGACGATGAAACACAGAAATTGCATCGAAATTAAATAGAAAAGGCTCAATGCCGACTTACGTACAAGAAGACTGACTCTTCATTCTGACTATGTTTGAAAGCATTCCTGTGACACTAGTTATAGATTCTGATGCTTCACTTCAAGTTTACTGTATCCCTCTGACCTTCTTATTGGCGATCAAACACAGAAATTGCATCGGAATTAAATACAAATGGCACAATGCCGACTCAAGTACAAGAAGACTGAGTCTTCCTACTGTCTATGTTTTGAACCATTCCTGTGACACTAGTTATAGATTCCGATGCTTCACTTCAGGTTTACGGTATCCCTCTGACCTTCTTATTGACGATGAAACACAGCAATTGCATCGGAATTCAATTAAAAGGCACAATGCCGACTTAAGTACAAGAAGACTGATCCTTCTTACTGTCTATGTTTTGAACCATTCCTGTGACACTAGTTATAGATTGCGATGCCTCACTTCAGGTTTACTGTATCCCTCTGTCCTTCTTATTGACGATGAAACACAGAAATTGCATCGGAATTGAATACAAAAATCAAAATGCCGACTTATGTTCAAGAAGTCCTACTCAACTTACTGTCTATGATTTGAACCATTCCTGTGACACTAGTTATAGATTCCGATGATTCACTTCAGGTTTGCTGTATTTCTGGGACCTCCGTATTGACGATGAAACACAGAAATTGCATCGGAATTAAATAGAAAAGGCTCAATGCCGACTTAAGTACAAGAAGACTGACTCGTCATTCTGACTATGTTGGGAAGCATTCCTCTGACACTAGTTATAGATTCCAATGCTTCACTTCAGGTTTATTGTATCCCTCTGTCCTTCTTATAGACGATGAAACACAGATATTGCATCGGAATTAAATAGAAAAGGCACAATGCCGACTTAAGTACAAGAAGACTGACTCTACTTACCGTCTATGATCTGAACCATTCCTGTGACGCTAGTTATAGATTCCGATGCTTCACTTCAGGTTTACTGTATCGCTCCGACCATCTTATAGACGATGATTTACAGAAATTGAAACGGAATTAAATAGAAAAGGCACAATGCGGATTTAAGTACAAGAAGACTGACTCTTCCTACTGTCTATGTTTTGAACCATTCCTGTGACACTAGTTATAGATTCCGATGCTTCACTTCAGGTTTACTGTATCCCTCTGACCTTCTTATCGACGATAAAACACAGAAATTGCATCGGAATTAAATAGAAAAGGCACAATGCCGACCTAAGTACAAGAAGACTGAGTCTTCCTACTGTCTATGTTTTAAACCATTCCTGTGACACTAGTTAGAGATTCCGATGTTCACTTCAGAATTACGGTATCCCTCTGACCTTCTTATTGACGATGGAACACAGTAACTGCATCGGAATTAAATTCAAAAGGCACAATGCCGATATAAGTACAAGAAGACTGACTCTTCTCACTGACTATGTTTGGAACCGTTGCTGTGACACTAGTTATAGATTCCGATGCTTCACTTCAGGTTTACTCTATCCCTCTGACCTTCTTATGGACGATGAAACACAGAAATTGCATCGGAATTAAATAGAAAAGGCACAATGCCGACTTAAGTACAAGCAGACTGACTCCTCTTTCTGACTATGTTTTGAACCATTCCTGTGACACTAGTTATAGATTCCGATGCTTCACTCAGGTTTACTGTATCTCTTGGACCCTCTTATTGACGATGAAACACAGAAATTGCATCGGAATTAAATACAAAATGCACAATGCCGCCTTAAGTACAAGAAGACTGACTCTTCTTACTAACTATGTTTCGAACCACTCCTGGGACACTAGTTATAGATTCCGATGCTTCACTTCAGGTTACCTGTATCCCGTTGACCTTCTTATTGACGATGGAACACAGAAATTGTATCGGAATTAAATACACATGGCACAATGCCGACTTAAGTACATGTAGACTGACACTTCCTATAGGCTATGAATTGAACCATTCCTGTGACACTAGTTATAGAATCCGATGTTTATTTCAGGTTTACTGTATCCCTTGGACCTTCCTATTGACGATGAAACACAGAAAAGGCAACGGAATTAAATAGAAAAGGCACAATGCCGATTTAAGTACATAAAGACTGACTCTTCCTACCGTCTATGTTTTGAACCATTCCTGTGACACTAGTTACAGATTCCGATGCTTCACTTCAGGTTTACCGTATCCCTCTGACCTTCTTATGGACGATGAAACACAGAAATTGCATCGGAATTAACTACAAAAGGCACAATGCCGACTTAAGTACAAGATGACTGACTCTTCTTACTGTCTATGTTTGAACCATTCCTGTGAACCTAGTTATAGATTCCGATGCTTCACTTCAGGTTTACTGAATCCATGGACCTTCTTATTGACGATGAAACACAGAAATAGCATCGGAATTAAATACAAAAGGCACAATGCCGACTTAAGTACAAGAAAACTGACTCTTCCTACTGTCCATGTTTTGAACCATTCCTGTGACACTAGTTATAGATTCCGATGCTTCACTTCAGGTTAGCTGTATCCCTTTGACCTTCTTTTTGACGATGGAACACAGAAATTGTATCGGAATTAAAAACACATGGCACAATGCCGACTTAAGTACATGTAGACTGACTCTTCCTATTTTCTACGATTTGAACCATTCCTGTGACACTACTTATAGATTCCGATGCTTCACTACAGGTTTACTGTATCCCTCTGACATTCTTATTGACGATGAAACACCGATATTGCATCGGAATTAAATGTAAAAGGCACAATTCCGTCGTAAGTACAAGAAGACTGACCCCTCTCACTGTCTATGTTTTGAACCATTCCTGTGACACTAGTTACAGATTCCGATGCTTCACTTCAGGTTTACTGTATCCCTCTGACCTTCTTATTGACGATGAAACACAGATATTGCATCGGAATTAAATACAAAAGGCACAATGCCGACTCAAGTACAAGAAGATTGAGTCTTTCTATTAGCTATGTTATGAACCATTCCTGTGACACTAGTTATAGATTCCGATGCTTCACTTCAGGTTTCCAGTGTCCCTCTGACCTTCTTATTGACGAGGAAACACAGAAATTGCATCGGAATTAAATACAAAAGGCACAATGCCGACTTAAGTACAAGAAGACTGACCCTTCTTACTGACTATGTTTTGAACCATTACTGTGACACTAGTTAGAGATTCCGATGCTTCAGTTCAGGTTTACGGTATCCCACTGACCTTCATATTGACGATGAAACACAGAAACTGCATCGGAATTCAATAAAAAGGCACAATGCCGACTTAAGTACAAGAAGACTGACTCTTCTTACTGACTATGTTTTGAACCATTCCTGTGACACTAGTTACAGATTCCGATGCTTCACCTCAGGTTTACTGTATCCCTCTGACCATCTTATTGACGATGAAACACAGAAATTGCATCGGAATTAAATAGAAGAGGCACAATGCCGATTTAAGTACAAGAAGACTGACTCTTCCTACGGTCTATGATTCCAACCATTCCTGTGACACTAGTAATAGATTCCGATGCTTCACATCAGGTTTACTGTATCTCTCTGACCCCTTATTGACGATGAAACACAGAAATTGCATTGGAATTTGATACAAAATGCACAATGCCGACTACAGTGCAAAAGGACCGACTCTTCTTACTGTCTATGTTTTGAACCTTTTCTGTGACACTAGTTATAGATTCCGATGTTTCACTTCAGGTTTACTGTATCCCTTATACCTTCTTTTTGACGACGAAACACAGAAATTGCATCGGATTTAAATAGAAAAGACACAATGCTGACTTGAGTACGAGAAGACTGACCCTTCCGATTGTCTATCTTTTGAACCAATCCTCTGACACTAGTTATAGATTCCGATGTTTCACTTCAGGTTTACTGTATCCCTTGGACCTTCGTATTGACGATGAAACACAGAAATTGCATCGGAATTAAATAGAAAAGGCACATTCCCGACGTAAGTACAAGAAGACTGACTCTTCTTACTGTCTATGTTTTGAACCATTCCTGTGACACTAGTTGTAGAATCCGATGCTTCATTTCAGGTTTACTGTATCCCTTCGACCTTCTTATTAACGATGAAACACAGAAAGTGCAACGGTATTAAATACAAAAGGCACAATGCTGACTCAAGTACAAGAAGACTGAGTCTTCCTACTGTCTATGTTTTGAACCATTCCTGTGACACTAGTTATAGATTCCGTTGCTTAACTTCAGGTTTACTGTATATCTCTGAACCTCTTATTGACGATGAAACACAGAAATTGCATCCGAAGTAAATAGAAAAGGCACAATACTGACTTAAGTACAAGAAGACTGACTCATTTTACTCTCTATGATTTGAACCATTCCTGTGACACTAGTTATATATTCCGATGCTTCACTTCAGGTTAACTGTATCCCTTAGACATTCTTATTGACGATGAAACACAGAAATTGCATCGGAATTAAATAGAAAAGTCACAATGCCGACTCAAGTACAAGCAGACTGACTCTTCTTACTGCCTATGTTTTTAACCATTCCTGTGACACTAGTTGCAGATTCCGATGCTTCACTTCTGGTTCACTGTATGTCTCTGACCTTCTTATTGACGATGAAACACAGAAATTGCAGCGGAATTAAATACAAAAGGCACAATGCTGACTCAAGTACAAGAAGACTGAGTCTTCCTACTGTCTATGTTTTGAACCATTCCTGTGACACTAGTTATAGATTCCGTTGCTTAACTTCAGGTTTACTGTATCCCTCTGAACCTCTTATTGACGATGAAACACAGAAATTGCATCCGAAGTAAATAGAAAAGGCACAATACTGACTTAAGTACAAGAAGACTGACTCATTTTACTCTCTATGATTTGAACCATTCCTGTGACATTAGTTAAACATTCCGATGGTTCACTTCAGGTGTACTGTATCCCTCTGACCTTCTTATTGACGATGAAACACAGAAATTGCATCGGAATTAAATAGAAAAGGCACAATGCCGACTTAAGTACAAGCAGGCTGACTCTTCTTTCTGACTATGTTTTGAACCATTCCTGTGACACTAGTTATAGAATCCGATGCTTCATTTCAGGTTTTCTGTATCCCTTGGACTTTCCTATTGACGATGAAACACAGAAAAGGCAACGGAATTAAATAGAAAAGGCACAATGCCGATTTAAGTACAAGAAGACTGAC
Organism: Schistocerca piceifrons; assembly: GCF_021461385.2. Classification (NCBI taxonomy): domain Eukaryota; kingdom Metazoa; phylum Arthropoda; class Insecta; order Orthoptera; family Acrididae; genus Schistocerca; species Schistocerca piceifrons. Next base: position 6,248,557 of record NC_060138.1, read on the forward strand.
TCTTCCTACTGTCTATGCTTTGAACCATTCCTGTGACACTAGTTACAGATTCCGATGCTTCACTTCGGGTTTACCGTATCCCTCTGACCTTCGTATGGACGATGAAATACAGAAATTGCATCGGAATTAACTACCAAAGGCACAATGCCGACTTAAGTACAAGAAGACTGACTCTTCTTACTGTCTATGTTTTGAACCATTCCTGTGACACTAGTTATAGATTCCGATGCTTCACTTCAGGTTTAATGTATCCCTCTGAACTTCTTACGGACGATGAAACGCAGAAATTGCATCGGGAGTAAATAGAAAAGGCACAATGCCGACTTAAGTACAAGATGACTGACTCTTCTTACTGTTTATGGTTTGAACCACTCCTGTGACACTAGTTATAGATTCCGATGCCTTACTTCAGGTTTACTGTATCCCTTGGACCTTCTTATTGACGATGAAACACAGTAAGTGCATCGGAATTAAATTGAAAAGGGCACAATGCCGACATAAGTACAACAAGACTGACTCTTCTTACGGTCTATGTTTTGAACCATTCCTGTGACACTAGTCATAGATTCCGATACTTCACTTCAGGTTTACTGTATCCCTTGGACCTTCTTATTGACGATGAAACACAGAAATTGCATCGGTATTAAATACAAAAGGCACAACGCCGACTTAACTACATGTAGACTGACTCTTACTACTGTCAATGATTTGAAACATTCCTGTGACCTTAGTAATAGATTCCGATGGTTCATTTCAGGTTTACTGTATCCCTTGGACCATCTTATTGACGATGAAACACAGAAAGGGCATCGGAATTAAATACAAAAGGCACAATGCCGACTTAGGTACAAGAAGATTGATAATCCTTACTGTCTATGTTTTGAACCATTCCTGTGACACTAGTTATAGATTCCGATGCCTCACTTCAGGTTTACTGTATCCCTCTGTCCTTCTTACTGACGATGAAACACAGAAATTGCATCGGAATGGAATACAAAAATTAAAATGCCGAATTAAGTTCAAGAAGACTGACTCAACTTACTGTCTATGATTTGAACCATTCCTGTGACACTAGTTATAGATTCCGATGATTCACTTCAGGTTTGCTGTATTTCTGGGACCTCCGTATTGACGATGAAACACAGAAATTGCATCGAAATTAAATAGAAAAGGCTCAATGCCGACTTACGTACAAGAAGACTGACTCTTCATTCTGACTATGTTTGAAAGCATTCCTGTGACACTAGTTATAGATTCTGATGCTTCACTTCAAGTTTACTGTATCCCTCTGACCTTCTTATTGGCGATCAAACACAGAAATTGCATCGGAATTAAATACAAATGGCACAATGCCGACTCAAGTACAAGAAGACTGAGTCTTCCTACTGTCTATGTTTTGAACCATTCCTGTGACACTAGTTATAGATTCCGATGCTTCACTTCAGGTTTACGGTATCCCTCTGACCTTCTTATTGACGATGAAACACAGCAATTGCATCGGAATTCAATTAAAAGGCACAATGCCGACTTAAGTACAAGAAGACTGATCCTTCTTACTGTCTATGTTTTGAACCATTCCTGTGACACTAGTTATAGATTGCGATGCCTCACTTCAGGTTTACTGTATCCCTCTGTCCTTCTTATTGACGATGAAAAACAGAAATTGCATCGGAATTGAATACAAAAATCAAAATGCCGACTTATGTTCAAGAAGTCTGACTCAACTTACTGTCTATGATTTGAACCATTCCTGTGACACTAGTTATAGATTCCGATGATTCACTTCAGGTTTGCTGTATTTCTGGGACCTCCGTATTGACGATGAAACACAGAAATTGCATCGGAATTAAATAGAAAAGGCTCAATGCCGACTTAAGTACAAGAAGACTGACTCGTCATTCTGACTATGTTGGGAAGCATTCCTCTGACACTAGTTATAGATTCCAATGCTTCACTTCAGGTTTATTGTATCCCTCTGTCCTTCTTATAGACGATGAAACACAGATATTGCATCGGAATTAAATAGAAAAGGCACAATGCCGACTTAAGTACAAGAAGACTGACTCTACTTACCGTCTATGATCTGAACCATTCCTGTGACGCTAGTTATAGATTCCGATGCTTCACTTCAGGTTTACTGTATCGCTCCGACCATCTTATAGACGATGATTTACAGAAATTGAAACGGAATTAAATAGAAAAGGCACAATGCGGATTTAAGTACAAGAAGACTGACTCTTCCTACTGTCTATGTTTTGAACCATTCCTGTGACACTAGTTATAGATTCCGATGCTTCACTTCAGGTTTACTGTATCCCTCTGACCTTCTTATCGACGATAAAACACAGAAATTGCATCGGAATTAAATAGAAAAGGCACAATGCCGACCTAAGTACAAGAAGACTGAGTCTTCCTACTGTCTATGTTTTAAACCATTCCTGTGACACTAGTTAGAGATTCCGATGTTCACTTCAGAATTACGGTATCCCTCTGACCTTCTTATTGACGATGGAACACAGTAACTACATCGGAATTAAATTCAAAAGGCACAATGCCGATATAAGTACAAGAAGACTGACTCTTCTCACTGACTATGTTTGGAACCGTTGCTGTGACACTAGTTATAGATTCCGATGCTTCACTTCAGGTTTACTGTATCCCTCTGACCTTCTTATGGACGATGAAACACAGAAATTGCATCGGAATTAAATAGAAAAGGCACAATGCCGACTTAAGTACAAGCAGACTGACTCTTCTTTCTGACTATGTTTTGAACCATTCCTGTGACACTAGTTATAGATTCCGATGCTTCACTCAGGTTTACTGTATCTCTTGGACCCTCTTATTGACGATGAAACACAGAAATTGCATCGGAATTAAATACAAAATGCACAATGCCGCCTTAAGTACAAGAAGACTGACTCTTCTTACTAACTATGTTTCGAACCACTCCTGGGACACTAGTTATAGATTCCGATGCTTCACTTCAGGTTACCTGTATCCCGTTGACCTTCTTATTGACGATGGAACACAGAAATTGTATCGGAATTAAATACACATGGCACAATGCCGACTTAAGTACATGTAGACTGACACTTCCTATAGGCTATGAATTGAACCATTCCTGTGACACTAGTTATAGAATCCGATGTTTATTTCAGGTTTACTGTATCCCTTGGACCTTCCTATTGACGATGAAACACAGAAAAGGCAACGGAATTAAATAGAAAAGGCACAATGCCGATTTAAGTACATAAAGACTGACTCTTCCTACCGTCTATGTTTTGAACCATTCCTGTGACACTAGTTACAGATTCCGATGCTTCACTTCAGGTTTACCGTATCCCTCTGACCTTCTTATGGACGATGAAACACAGAAATTGCATCGGAATTAACTACAAAAGGCACAATGCCGACTTAAGTACAAGATGACTGACTCTTCTTACTGTCTATGTTTGAACCATTCCTGTGAACCTAGTTATAGATTCCGATGCTTCACTTCAGGTTTACTGAATCCATGGACCTTCTTATTGACGATGAAACACAGAAATAGCATCGGAATTAAATACAAAAGGCACAATGCCGACTTAAGTACAAGAAAACTGACTCTTCCTACTGTCCATGTTTTGAACCATTCCTGTGACACTAGTTATGGTTTCCGATGCTTCACTTCAGGTTAGCTGTATCCCTTTGACCTTCTTTTTGACGATGGAACACAGAAATTGTATCGGAATTAAAAACACATGGCACAATGCCGACTTAAGTACATGTAGACTGACTCTTCCTATTTTCTACGATTTGAACCATTCCTGTGACACTACTTATAGATTCCGATGCTTCACTACAGGTTTACTGTATCCCTCTGACATTCTTATTGACGATGAAACACCGATATTGCATCGGAATTAAATGTAAAAGGCACAATTCCGTCGTAAGTACAAGAAGACTGACCCCTCTCACTGTCTATGTTTTGAACCATTCCTGTGACACTAGTTACAGATTCCGATGCTTCACTTCAGGTTTACTGTATCCCTCTGACCTTCTTATTGACGATGAAACACAGATATTGCATCGGAATTAAATACAAAAGGCACAATGCCGACTCAAGTACAAGAAGATTGAGTCTTTCTATTAGCTATGTTATGAACCATTCCTGTGACACTAGTTATAGATTCCGATGCTTCACTTCAGGTTTCCAGTGTCCCTCTGACCTTCTTATTGACGAGGAAACACAGAAATTGCATCGGAATTAAATACAAAAGGCACAATGCCGACTTAAGTACAAGAAGACTGACCCTTCTTACTGACTATGTTTTGAACCATTACTGTGACACTAGTTAGAGATTCCGATGCTTCAGTTCAGGTTTACGGTATCCCACTGACCTTCATATTGACGATGAAACACAGAAACTGCATCGGAATTCAATAAAAAGGCACAATGCCGACTTAAGTACAAGAAGACTGACTCTTCTTACTGACTATGTTTTGAACCATTCCTGTGACACTAGTTACAGATTCCGATGCTTCACCTCAGGTTTACTGTACCCCTCTGACCATCTTATTGACGATGAAACACAGAAATTGCATCGGAATTAAATAGAAGAGGCACAATGCCGATTTAAGTACAAGAAGACTGACTCTTCCTACGGTCTATGATTCCAACCATTCCTGTGACACTAGTAATAGATTCCGATGCTTCACATCAGGTTTACTGTATCTCTCTGACCCCTTATTGACGATGAAACACAGAAATTGCATTGGAATTTGATACAAAATGCACAATGCCGACTACAGTGCAAAAGGACCGACTCTTCTTACTGTCTATGTTTTGAACCTTTTCTGTGACACTAGTTATAGATTCCGATGTTTCACTTCAGGTTTACTGTATCCCTTATACCTTCTTTTTGACGACGAAACACAGAAATTGCATCGGATTTAAATAGAAAAGACACAATGCTGACTTGAGTACGAGAAGACTGACCCTTCCGATTGTCTATCTTTTGAACCAATCCTCTGACACTAGTTATAGATTCCGATGTTTCACTTCAGGTTTACTGTATCCCTTGGACCTTCGTATTGACGATGAAACACAGAAATTGCATCGGAATTAAATAGAAAAGGCACATTGCCGACGTAAGTACAAGAAGACTGACTCTTCTTACTGTCTATGTTTTGAACCATTCCTGTGACACTAGTTGTAGAATCCGATGCTTCATTTCAGGTTTACTGTATCCCTTCGACCTTCTTATTAACGATTAAACACAGAAAGTGCAACGGTATTAAATACAAAAGGTACAATGCTGACTCAAGTACAAGAAGACTGAGTCTTCCTACTGCCTATGTTTTGAACCATTCCTGTGACACTAGTTATAGATTCCGTTGCTTAACTTCAGGTTTACTGTATATCTCTGAACCTCTTATTGACGATGAAACACAGAAATTGCATCCGAAGTAAATAGAAAAGGCACAATACTGACTTAAGTACAAGAAGACTGACTCATTTTACTCTCTATGATTTGAACCATTCCTGTGACACTAGTTATATATTCCGATGCTTCACTTCAGGTTAACTGTATCCCTTAGACATTCTTATTGACGATGAAACACAGAAATTGCATCGGAATTAAATAGAAAAGTCACAATGCCGACTCAAGTACAAGCAGACTGACTCTTCTTACTGCCTATGTTTTTAACCATTCCTGTGACACTAGTTGCAGATTCCGATGCTTCACTTCTGGTTCACTGTATGTCTCTGACCTTCTTATTGACGATGAAACACAGAAATTGCAGCGGAATTAAATACAAAAGGCACAATGCTGACTCAAGTACAAGAAGACTGAGTCTTCCTACTGTCTATGTTTTGAACCATTCCTGTGACACTAGTTACAGATTCCGTTGTTTAACTTCAGGTTTACTGTATCCCTCTGAACCTCTTATTGACGATGAAACACAGAAATTGCATCCGAAGTAAATAGAAAAGGCACAATACTGACTTAAGTACAAGAAGACTGACTCATTTTACTCTCTATGATTTGAACCATTCCTGTGACATTAGTTAAACATTCCGATGGTTCACTTCAGGTGTACTGTATCCCTCTGACCTTCTTATTGACGATGAAACACAGAAATTGCATCGGAATTAAATAGAAAAGGCACAATGCCGACTTAAGTACAAGCAGGCTGACTCTTCTTTCTGACTATGTTTTGAACCATTCCTGTGACACTAGTTATAGAATCCGATGCTTCATTTCAGGTTTTCTCTATCCCTTGGACTTTCCTATTGACGATGAAACACAGAAAAGGCAACGGAATTAAATAGAAAAGGCACAATGCCGATTTAAGTACAAGAAGACTGACTCTTCCTACTGTCTATGCTTTGAACCATTCCTGTGACACTAGTTACAGATTCCGATGCTTCACTTCGGGTTTACCGTATCCCTCTGACCTTCGTATGGACGATGAAATACAGAAATTGCATCGGAATTAACTACCAAAGGCACAATGCCGACTTAAGTACAAGAAGACTGACTCTTCTTACTGTCTATGTTTTGAACCATTCCTGTGACACTAGTTATAGATTCCGATGCTTCACTTCAGGTTTAATGTATCCCTCTGAACTTCTTACGGACGATGAAACGCAGAAATTGCATCGGGAGTAAATAGAAAAGGTACAATGCCGACTTAAGTACAAGATGACTGACTCTTCTTACTGTTTATGGTTTGAACCACTCCTGTGACACTAGTTATAGATTCCGATGCCTTACTTCAGGTTTACTGTATCCCTTGGACCTTCTTATTGACGATGAAACACAGATATTGCATCGGAATTAAATTGAAAAGGCACAATGCCGACTTAAGTACAAGAAGACTGACTCTTCTTACTGTCTATGATTTGAACCATTCCTGTGACGCTAGTTACAGATTCCGTTTCTTCACTTTTCGTTTACTGTATCCCTCTGACCATCTTATTGACGATGAAACACAGAAATTGCATCGGAATTAAATAGAAGAGGCACAATGCCGACTTAAGCACAAGAAGACTGACTCTTCCTACTGTCTATGTTTTGAACCATTCCTGTGACACTAGTTATAAATTCCGATGCTTCGCTTCAGGTTTAATGTATCCCTCTGACCTTCTTATTGACGATGAAACACAGAAATTGCATCGAAATTAAAAACAAAAGGCACAATGCCGACTTAAGTGCAAGAAGACTGACTCTTCTTACTGTCTATGTTTTGTACCATTCCTGTGAGGCTAGTTACAGATTCCGATGCTTCTCTTCAGGTTTACTGCATCCCTCTGACCTTCTTATTGACGATGAAACACAGAAATTGCATCGGAATTAAATACAAAAGGCACAATGCCGACTTAATTACATGTAGACTGACACTTCCTACTGTCTATGTTTTGAAACATTCCTGTGACCTTAGTTATAGATTCCGATGCTTCATTTCAGGTTTACTGTATCTCTTGGACCTTCTTATTGACGATGAAACACAGATAAGTCATCGGAATTAATTAGAAAAAGCACAATGCCGAATTTAGTACAAGAAGATCGACTCTAACTACTGTCTATGCTTTGAACCATTCCTGTGACACTAGTTATAGATTCCGATGCTTCACTTCAGGTTTACTATATCCCTCTGACCTTCTTATTGACGATGAAACACAGAAAATGCATCGGAATTATATACAAATGGCACAATGCCACTTAAGTACAAGACGACTGACTCTCCTTACTGTCAATGTTTTCAACCATTCCTGTGACACAAGTTATAGATTCCGATGCTTCACTTCAGGTTTACTGTATCCCTCTGAACTTCTTACTGACGATGAAACGCAGAAATTGCATCATAATTAAATAGAAAAGGCACAATGCCGACTTAAGTACAAGAAGACTGACTCTTCTAACTGTCTATGGTTTGAACCATTCCTGTGACACTAGTTATAGATTCCGATGCTTTACTTCAGGTTTACTGTATCGCTTGGACCTTTTTATTGACGATGAAGCACAGAAATTGCATCGGAATTAAATAGAAAAGGCACAATGCCGACATAAGTACAAGAAGACTGACTCCTCTTACTGTCTATGATTTGAACCATTCCTGTGACGCTAGTTACAGATTCCGATGCTTCACTTCACGTTTACTGTATCCCTCTGAACATCTTATTGACGATGAAACACAGAAATTGCATCGAGATTAAATAGAAAAGGCACAATGCCGACTTAATTACAAGACGACTGACTCTTCCTACTGTCTATGTTTTGAACCATTCCTGTGACTCTAGTTATAGATTCCGATGCTTCACTTCAGGTTTAATGTATCCCTCTGACCTTCTTATTGACGATGAAACACAGAAATTGCATCGGAATTAAATACAAAAGGCACAATGCCGACTTAAGTACAAGAAGACTGACTCTTCCTACTGACTATGTTTTGAACCATTCCTGTGACACTACTTATAGATTCCGATGATCCACTTCAGGATTACTGTATCCCTTGGACTTTCTTATTGACGATGAAACACAGAAATTGACTGACACTTCATTCTGACTATGTTTTGAACCATTGCTGTGACACTAGTTATAGATTCCGATGCTTCACTTCAGGTTTACAGTATCTCTCTGTCCTTCTTATTGACGATGAAACACAGAAATAGCATCGGAATTAAATAGAAAAGGCACAATGCCGACCTAAGTACAAGAAGACTGAGTCTTCCTACTGTCTATGTTTTAAACCAATCCTGTGACACTAGTTAGAGATTCCGATGCTTGACTTCAGATTTACTGTATCCCTCTGTCCTTCTTATTGACGATGAAACACAGTAATTGCATCGGAATTAAATTGAAAAGGGCACTATGCCGACTTAAGTACAAGAAGACTGACTCTTTCTACTGTCCATGTTTTGAACCATTCCTGTGACACTAGTTATAGATTCCGATGCTTCACTTCAGGTTTACAGTATCCCTCTGACCTTCTTATTGAAGATGAAACATAGAAATTGCATCGGAATTAAATAGAAGAGGCACAATGCCGACTTAAGTACAAGAAGACTGACTCTTCTTGCTGTCTATGCTTTGAATTATTCCTGTGACACTAGTTATAGATTCCGATGCCTCACTTCTGGTTTACTGTATCCCTCTGACTTTCTTATTGACGATGAAACACAGTAATTGCATCGGAATTAAATAGAAAAGGCACAATGCCGACTTAAGTACAAGAAGACTGACTCTTCCTACTGGCTATAATTGAAATATTCTTGTGACACTAATTATAGATTCGGATGCTTCACTCCAGGTTTACTGTATCCCTCTGACCTTCTTATTGGCGATCAAACACAGATATTGCATCGGAAGTAAATAGAAAACGCACAATGCCGACTTAAGTACAAAAAAAATGACTCTTCCAAGTGAGTATGTTTTGAACCATTCCTGTGACACTAGTTATAGAATCCGATTCTTCACTTCAGGTTAACTGTATCCCTCTGACCTTCTAATTGACGATGAAACACAGATATTGCATCGGAATTAAATACAAAAGGCACAATGCCGACTCAAGTACAAGAGGAATGACTCTTCTTACTGCCTATGTTTTGAACCATTCCTGTGACACTAGTTATAGATTCCGATGCCTCACTTCAGGTTTACTGTATCCCTCTGACCTTCTTATTGACAATGAAACACAGAAATTGCATCGGAATTAAATAGAAAAGGCACAATGCCGACTTAAGTACAAGAAGACTGAATCTTCTTACTCTCTATGCTTTGAACCATTCCCGTGACACTAGTTATAGATTCCGTTGCTGATCTTCAGGTTTACTGTGTCCCTCTGACCTTCTTATTGACGATGAAACACAGAAATTGCATCGGAATTAAATTCAAAAGGCACAATGCGGACTCAAACACAAGAAGACTGAGTCTTCCTACTGTCTATGTTTTGAACCATTCCTGTGACACTAGTTATAGATTCCGATGCTTCACTTCAGGTTTACTGTATGCCTCTGACCTTCGTATTGACGATGAAACACAGAAATTGCATCGGATTTAAATAGAAAAGACTCAATGCCGACTTAAGTACAAGAAGACTGACTCTTCTTGCTGTCTATGCTTTGAACCATTCCTGTGACGCTAGTTACAGATTCCGATGCTTCTCTTCAGGTTTACTGTTTCCCTTGGACCTTCTTGTTAACGAAGAATCACTGATAATGCATCGGAATTAAATACAAAAGGCACAAAGCCGACATAAGTACAAGAAGACTGACTCTTCTTACTGACTATCTTATAAACCATTCCTGTGACACTAGTTAGAAATTCCGATGCTTCACTTCAGGTTTCCGGTATCCCTATGACCTTCTTATTGACGATGAAACACAGAAATTGCATCGGAATTAAAAACAAAAGGCACAATGCCGATTTAAGTGCAAGAAGAGTGACTCTTCTTACTGTCTATGTTTTGAACCATTCCTGTGAGGCTAGTTACAGATTCCGATGCTTCACTTCAGGTTTACTGCATCCCTCTGACCTTCTTATTGACGATGAAACACAGAAATTGCATCGGAATTAAATACAAAAGGCACAATGCCGACTTAAGTACATGTAGACTGACACTTCCAACTGTCTATGTTTTGAAACATTCCTGTGTCCTTAGTTACAGATTCCGATGCTTCATTTCAGGTTTACTGTATCCCTTGGACCTTCTTATTGACGATGAAACACAGATAGGGCATCGGAATTAAACAGAAAAGGCACAATGCCGAATTGAGTACAAGAAGACAGACTCTTCCTACTGTCTATGCTTTGAACCATTCCTGTGACACTAGTTATAGATTCCGATGCTTCACTTCAGGTTTACTATATCCCTCTGACCTTCTTATTGACGATGAAACACAGAAAATGCATCGGAATTATATACAAATGGCACAATGCCACTTAAGTACAAGAAGACTGACTCTCCTTACTGTCAATGTTTTGAACCATTCCTGTGACACTAGTTATAGATTCCGATGCATCACTTCAGGCTTACTGTATCCCTGGCACATTCCTATTGACGATGAGACACAGAATTTGCAACTGTATTATATACAAAAGGCACAATGCCGACTTAAGTACAAGAAGACTGACCCTTGTTACTGTCTATGTTTTGAACCATTCCTGTGACACTAGTTATAGATTCCGGTGCTTCACTTCAGGTTTACTGTATCCCTCTGACCTTCTTATTGACGATGAAACACAGAAATTGCATCGGAATTAAATACAAAATTTAAAATGCCGACTTAAGTACAAGAAGACTGACTCAACTTACTGTCTATGATTTGAACCATTCCTGTGACACTAGGTATTGATTCCGATGATTCATTTCAGGTTTACCGTATTCCTTGGACCTCCGTATTGACGATGAAACACAGAAATTGCATCGGAATTAAATAGAAAAGGCACAATGCCGACTTAAGTACAAGAAGACTGATTCTTCTTACTGAATATGTTTTGACCATTCCTGTGACACTAGTTATAGATTCCGATGCTTCACTTCAGGTTTACTGTATCCCTCTGAACTTCTTACTGACGATGAAACGCAGAAATTGCATCATAATTAAATAGAAAAGGCACAATGCCTACATAAGTACAAGAAGACTGACTCTTCTTACTGTCTATGGTTTGACCCATTCCTGTGACACTAGTTATAGATTCCGATGCTTTACTTCAGGTTTACTGTATCCCTTGGACCTTTTTATTGACGATGAAGCACAGAAACTGCATCGGAATTAAATAGAAAAGGCACAATGCCGATATAAGTACAAGAAGACTGACTCCTCTTACTGTCTATGATTTGAACCATTCCTGTGACGCTAGTTACAGATTCCGATGCTTCACTTCAGGTTTACTGCATCTCTCTAAACTTCATATTGACGAAGAAACACAGAAATTGCATCGGAATTAAAAACAAAAGGCACAATGCCGACTTAAGTACAAGAATACTGACTCTTCCTACTGACTATGTTTTGAACCATTCCTGTGACACTAGTTATAGATTCCGATGATTCACTTCAGGATTACTGTATCCCTTGGACTTTCTTATTGACGATGAAACACAGAAATTGACTGAAACTTCTTTCTGACTATGTTTTGAACCATTCCTGTGACACTAGTTATAGATTCCGATGCTTCACTTCAGGTTTACTGTATCTCTCTGTCCTTCTTATTGACGATGAAACACAGAAATAGCATCGGAATTAAATAGAAAAGGCACAATGCCGACCTAAGTACAAGAAGACTGAGTCTTCCTACTGTCTATGTTTTAAACCAATCCTGTGATACTAGTTAGAGATTCCGATGCTTGCCTTCAGATTTACTGTATCCCTCTGTCCTTCTTATTGACGATGAAACACAGTAATTGCATCGGAATTAAATTGAAAAGGACACAATGCCGAGTTAAGTACAAGAAGACTGACTCTTCCTACTGTCCATGTTTTGAACCATTCCTGTGACACTAGTTATAGATTCCGATGCTTCACTTCAGGTTTACAGTATCCCTCTGACCTTCTTATTGAAGATGAAACATAGAAATTGCATCGGAATTAAATAGAAAAGGCACAATGCCGACTTAAGTACAAGAAGACTGACTCTTCTTGCTGTCTATGTTTTGAATTATTCCTGTGACACTAGTTATAGATTCCGATGCCTCACTTCTGGTTTACTGTATCCCTCTGACTTTCTTATTGACGATGAAACACAGTAATTGCATCGGAATTAAATAGAAAAGGATCATTGCCGACTTAAGTACAAGAAGACTGACTCTTCCTACTGGCTATAATTGAACTATTCTTGTGAAACTAATTATAGATTCCGATGCTTCACTTCAGGTTTACTGTATCCCTCTGACCTTCTCATTGGCGATCAAACACAGATATTGCATCGGAATTAAATAGAAAACGCACAATGCCGACTTAAGTACAAGAAGACTGACCCTTCCAAGTGAGTATGTTTTGAACCATTCCTGTGACACTAGTTATAGATTCCGATTCTTCACTTCAGGTTTACTGTTTCCCTCTGACCTTCTAATTGACGATGAAACACAGATATTGCATCGGAATTAAATACAAAAGGCACAATGCCGACTCAAGTACAAGAAGACTGAGTCTTCCTACTGTCTATGTTTTGAACCATTCCTGTGACACTAGTTAGAGATTCCGATGCTTCACTTCAGGTTTACGGTATCCCTCTGACCTTCTTATTGACGATGAAACACAGCAATTGCATCGGAATTCAATTAAAAGGGACAATGCCGACTTAAGTACAAGAAGACTGAATCTTCTTACTCTCTATGCTTTGAACCATTCCTGTGACACTAGTTATAGATTCCGTTGCTGAACTTCAGGTTTACTGTGTCCCTCTGACCTTCTTATTGACGATGAAACACAGAAATTCCATCGGAATTAAATTCAAAAGGCACAATGCCGACTCAAGTACAAGAAGACTGAGTCTTCCTACTGTCTATGTTTTGAACCATTCCTGTGACACTAGTTAGAGATTCCGATGCTTCACTTCAGGTTTACGGTATCCCTCTGACCTTCTTATTGACGATGAAACACAGCAATTGCATCGGAATTCAATTAAAAGGCACAATGCCGACTTAAGTACAAGAAGACTGACTCTTCTTACTGACTATGCTTTGAACCATTCGTGTGACACTAGTTATAGATTCCGATGCATCACTTCAGGTTTACTGTATGCCTCTGACCTTCGTATTGACGATGAAACACAGAAATTGCATCGGAATTAAATACAAAAGGCACAACGCCGACTTAACTACATGTAGACTGACTCTTACTACTGTCAATGTTTTGAAACATTCCTGTGACCTTAGTAATAGATTCCGATGGTTCATTTCAGGTTTACTGTATCCCTTGGACCATCTTATTGACGATGAAAACACAGAAAGGGCATCGGAATTAAATACAAAAGGCACATGCCGACTTAGGTACAAGAAGATTGATCCTCCTTACTGTCTATGTTTTGAACCTTTCCTGTGACACTAGTTATAGATTCCGATGATTCACTCAGGTTTGCTGTATTTCTGGGACCTCCGTATTGATGATGAAACACAGAAATTGCATCGAAATTAAATAGAAAAGGCTCAATGCCGACTTACGTACAAGAAGACTGACTCTTCATTCTGACTATGTTTGAAAGCATTCCTGTGACACTAGTTATAGATTCCGATGCTTCACTTCAGGTTTACTGTATCCCTCTGACCTTCTTATTGGCGATCAACACAGAAATTGCATCGGAATTAAATACAAATGGCACAATGCCGACTCAAGTACAAGAAGACTGAGTCTTCCTACTGTCATGTTTGAACCATTCCTGTGACACTAGTTATAGATTCCGATGCTTCACTTCAGGTTTACGGTATCCCTCTGACCTTCTTATTGGCGATGAAACACAGCAATTGCATCGGAATTCAATTAAAAGGCACAATGCCGACTTAAGTACAAGAAGACTGATCCTTCTTACTGTCTATGTTTTGAACCATTCCTGTGACACTAGTTATAGATCGCGATGCCTCACTTCAGGTTTACTGTATCCCTCTGTCCTTCTTATTGACGATGAAACACAGAAATTGCATCGGAATTGAATACAAAAATCAAAATGCCGACTTATGTTCAAGAAGACTGACTCAACTTACTGTCTATGATTTGAACCATTCCTGTGTCACTAGTTATAGATTCCGATGATTCACTTCAGGTTTGCTGTATTTCTGGGACCTCCGTATTGACGATGAAACACAGAAATTGCATCGGAATTAAATAGAAAAGGCTCAATGCCGACTTAAGTACAAGAAGACTGACTCTACATTCTGACTATGTTGGTAGGCATTCCTCTGACACTAGTTATAGATTCCAATGCTTCACTTCAGGTTTATTGTATCCCTCTGTCCTTCTTATAGACGATGAAACACAGATATAGCATCGGAATTAAATAGAAAGGGCACAATGCCGACTTAAGTACAAGAAGACTGACTCTACTTACCGTCTATGATTTGAACCATTCCTGTGACGCTAGTTATAGATTCCGATGCTTCACTTCAGGTTTACTGTATCGCTCCGACCATCTTTATAGACGATGATTTACAGAAATTGAAACGGAATTAAATAGAAAAGGCACAATGCGGATTTAAGTACAAGAAGACTGACTCTTCCTACTGTCTATGTTTTGAACCATTCCTGTGACACTAGTTATAGATTCCGATGCTTCACTTCAGGTTTACTGTATCCCTCTGACCTTCTTATCGACGATAAAACACAGAAATTGCATCGGAATTAAATAGAAAAGGCACAATGCCGACCTAAGTACAGAAGCCTGAGTCTTCCTACTGTCTATGTTTTAAACCATTCCTGTGACACTAGTTAGAGATTCGATGTTCACTCAGAATTACGGTATCCCTTGACCATCTTATTGACGTTGGAACACAGTAACTGCATCGGAATTAAATTCAAAAGGCACAATGCCGATATAAGTACAAGATGACTGACTCTTCTCACTGACTATGTTTGGAACCATTGCTGTGACACTAGTTATAGATTCCGATGCTTCACTTCACGTTTACTGTATCCCTCTGACCTTCTTATGGACGATGAAACACAGAAATTGCATCGGAATTAAATAGAAAAGGCACAATGCCGACTTAAGTACAAGCAGACTGACTCTTCTTTCTGACTATGTTTTGAACCATTCCTGTGACACTAGTTATAGATTCCGATGCTTCACTCAGTTTACTGTATCTCTTGGACCCCTCTTATTGACGATGAAACACAGAAATTGCATCGGAATTAAATACAAAATGCACAATGCCGCCTTAAGTACAAGAAGACTGACTCTTCTTACTAACTATGTTTTGAACCATTCCTGGGACACTAGTTATAGATTCCGATGCTTCACTTCAGGTACCTGTATCCCGTTGACCTACTTATTGACGATGGAACCCAGAAATTGTATCGGAATTAAATACACATGGCACAATGCCGACTTAAGTACATGTAGACTGACACTTCCTATAGGCTATGATTTGAACCATTCCTGTGACACTAGTTATAGAATCCGATGCTTTATTTCAGGTTTACTGTATCCCTTGGATCTTCCTATTGACGATGAAACACAGAAGGCAACGGAATTAAATAGAAAAGGCACAATGCCGATTTAAGTACATAAAGACTGACTCTTCCTACTGTCTATGTTTTGAACCATTCCTGTGACACTAGTTACAGATTCCGATGCTTCACTTCAGGTTTACCGTATCCCTCTGACCTTCTTATGGACGATGAAACACAGAAATTGCATCGGAATTAACTACAAAGGCACAATGCCGACTTAAGTACAAGATGACTGACTCTTCTTACTGTCTATGTTTGAACCATTCCTGTGAACCTAGTTATAGATTCCGATGCTTCACTTCAGGTTTACTGTATCCATGGACCTTGTTATTGACGATGAAACACAGAAATAGCATCGGAAATAAATACAAAAGGCACAATGCCGACTTAAGTACAAGAAAACTGACTCTTCCTACTGTCCATGTTTTGAACCATTCCTGTGACACTAGTTATAGATTCCGATGCTTCACTTCAGGTTAACTGTATCCCTTTGACCTTCTTTTTGACGATGGAACACAGAAATTGTATCGGAATTAAAAACACATGGCACAATGCCGACTTAAGTACATGTAGACTGACTCTTCCTATTGTCTACGATTTGAACCATTCCTGTGACACTATTTATAGATTCCGATGCTTCACTACAGGTTTACTGTATCCCTCTGACATT